>NW_022989905.1:0-75608 GCF_902827175.1 Gymnodraco acuticeps
GAAAGAAAGAAAAAGCATTGTTAAATCATACAACACACACACACAGTTTGTGTGTACCTGATAGCCTGCTGGAGTTCGCGTACGGAGGCGAGAGGCTGTCATGTGACGCCATGTACTGAGAGCCATCTGCATAACTCTGGAAAGACATAGACGGTAATGATATTTAGTCATTTGATCACTATAAGCAGCAGATATCATTGAGATAATAATCATTTGAATGGCAGATGCAACAGTATATCAACATGTAGTACCAGCAGTAGAGATTATGTGATGGCTAAAGGCAGAGGCATACAAGATATACATACAGTAGATATTTTTTAAATGTGTGATTGTTTTTGTATTATTTGACTTTAACTTTAACTATATATTCATTTGTTGTTCCTTTATTTTATTTTCTCTTCACTATATATGTAAAGCGTCTTTGAGCACCTGTAAAAGCGCTAACAAATTAAATCTATTATTATTATTATTATTATATATATTGGTAGGTTTCTGTTATCTTGTTACAATGCACATATAGCCTTTACCCCATTAACACTGCGCTGCTTCATGAGTTGCAGGCAGTTTTTTTTATATGGAAAAGCCAATTGTAAACACAACAAAGACATAATAATAGACATGGATTGAAGTCCCACTGCTCAATTTTCAAAGCAGATGTCGAAAATATGTAAATGCATTTATCGTCGCAATATGCTTATGCTTAGAGTGGTGCAGAAATTAGTCCTAAAACCCGGAAAGGTCAATGGTTTTTGAACGTGTTTGTTTTTGGATGCCTGATATAATGTCAAGCTGAAGAGACTTTCACGTTTTGTTCTACGAAATAAAAAAACGTTGTTGCTTTTTGTCGAGGGTGCCCTTGAGATGCTAACTTCCGGGTCAGCCTATACAGTATGTCAAACAATGTAACTTACATGTTAGAACATCCCGAGGGTAATTATAGTAGCGATAATTCCAGCATGGAGTAGCAGTTCTAATGGCACTAATTGCAAAATTATAGTAGTTGTATTGTTGTTACCTTTGAAGATCGACTTCCACTAGCCCATGACCCTGCACTCGTTCTCTCCTCCATATCTGTAAAAAAGAACAACAGAGATTTAGATCACAGTCATTTATTCAGCAGTTAGCATTTACTCTCTGGTGCTACGGTTCCATCCCAGTCCTCAGATCAACATTTTAATCGCTTTGTGTGTTCATCACTTTCAACCAAATACTTAATACCAGATATGATAGATAGATAGATTCAACTTATTGTCATTACACAGTACAGGTACCATGTAACAAAACGGTTTCTCTGCATTTGACCCATCCTAGTGTTAGGAGCAGTGGGCTGCCATTATGTACGGCGGCCGGGGAGCAGTGTAGGGAACGGTGCCTTGCTCAGGGACACCTCGGTAGCACTTGGTCTTTCCGGGACTTGAACTGGTGACCTTCCAGTTGCCAAGCCAAGTCCCTATGGACTTCGCCACCACCGCCCTGAAATGTGAAACGTATGATATCACTGTCCAGTGTCTACGTTAAACTACTGAAGCGTATTTCATTCTCTCTCCATGTCATTAAACATTATTGATTATGATTGCAGAGCCTTTTATGTGTCTTAGTGAAATGTAATGGTCCTTTAAGCCTCCTGCAGAACAATAATCCCCGCTGTCGTTACACTGCATCCATGTTGTTATATCTGTCATATCACCACGTTCTTTCCACCCTGAACCAAGTCATTTTAGTTTATAAAATCAACCTAACAATAACCAAGGTGGTGATCGATCAGAAAACAGCGAAATTATCATTTTTGTAACAGCCATTTGAAACTGACAATCTGTTTTGTTATTTCAATATGAGGACTTGTTGGATTAGACAGACGTGAAGAGGTCAAGAGGCAATGACATCCTCGGAGAGAAAGAGGGGGGGGTTGTATATGACAGGTAGATCAGTTCATCCAGGTCAAACGCTATGTGCAAACGGAGCTCTCGCTGACAGTACTCACACACACACACACACACACACACACACACACACACACACACACACGCACTCACTGTCATCTCATGCATTGTAGTGTACAAATCTCTCCTAAATAGGCTCTCCATTGTGTCAGGGAGTGTGTAGTGAGCAGCTTACATTCATTGTCAAGTCATTTGGAATGTCAGCTTATCTGCCATTGACTGTGTGTGTGTGTGTGTGTGTGTGTGTGTGTGTGTGTGTGTGTGTGTGTGTGTGTGTGTGTGTGTGTCTGTGTCTGTGTCTGTGTGTGTGTGTGTGTGTGTGTGTGTGTGTGTGTGTGTGTGTGTGTGTGTGTGTGTGTGTGTGTGTGTGTGTGTAGCCTTTTGGAGTCAAACCAAATGTTGCTACCTCAACAAAAGTACCTTTGGGCTATATATTTGTGGAGTAGAAAAGACTAGAATATATCGTATGGAGGTTTAGTGAAGATTACACACAAATTATTGATGGTAATTGGATTTAGGGAGTATAAACTTGATCAGACAGATTCAACATTCATTTGGATTGAACAAATGGACATGTATCGACCATGTGCATTTATCAAAGCAAATAACTGACACAAAACTAGATTCAGGGAACTCTGCATCACACTTGAGAAGTTATTAAGATTAAGGAAAAAATAAATGATTGAATTTTCTGCTAATGCTACAGCATTGGTTCCCAGGTGTTACCCTACAATGTCACTATAGGAAGTCAGTCAGTCAGTCAGTCACAAGGTTACTAGACACCACACTTTGAACATTACATTACATTATGTGAACCTAAATTAAAAAATGTTGTCAAATAAAGACTATTTGGAAAATAAGAGTTGACCAAAGTGGGGGACATTAAATAAAAGTTGAGTTGGTTGATAGCGGGTCCAGAGGCTGGAGGAGTGGAAGTGAGGTTGGGGAGTGAGAGGATGAAGTGGACAGCAATTAAAGAAAACATCATTCAGTATTGAAAAGCAAGAGGATTGAGATTGGAAGAGAGGGAGGAGAGGAGAGGAAGAACAGAAGAGAGAAAACAACTTGGTGTGCAGGAGTTAAAAGAGGTGGAGGAGGAGGTGGAGAGGAGGAGGTGGAGAGGAGGAGGTGGAGAGAAGGAGGCGTCCATGTGTCCTGCACCTGATAAGGCCTCCGATTGAGGGCTATAAATTACACCAGAGAGTATTTACACACAAGCAGGGAAATGCATTCTTAAAAGCACACATACACACTCTCTCTCACACACTCACACATGTGGTCACACACACACACACACACACACACACACACACACACACACACACACACACACACACACACACACACACACACACACACACACACACACACACACGGTGCGGGTCATCTATCATCAGTTAATGAACTTAGACTGACAGACAGCTCCATGTCTCTCATACTGATCCTATTAAGACCTGCTCGACACAAAACAGACTCCCATTAATACAGTTACCCTCTGTGTGTGTGTGTGTGTGTGTGTGTGTGTGTGTGTGTGTGTGTGTGTGTGTGTGTGTGTGTGTGTGTGTGTGTGTGTGTGTGTGTGTGTGTGTGTGTGTGTGTGTGTGTTGTGTGTGTGTTTTCTCAGGACAAAAACAGGCCCTGTCTGACCATTGAGACACTTTTTTGTAACATTTTAAATGGCCGTATGGACCAACAGATAACGCATTCATTGGACAGTTTCTGTATTTTGTAGAAAGAAAAAGATGATTGTGAGCAATGTTAGTCAAGAATATAACAGAATAGCATCTATTAACTGCACACAGGTTAAACGGAATACAAAAACATGTGTCTATTCATTCCCATTTTAATAAGGAAGTGTCAAGATAATGCCAAATTGTTCAGTTTTTGATGTACAGTATTCTGCATTCTCCTGCTGATTCATGTCGTTATTACAATGGTGAACATATTGTACAATTTTATAGATGTGCTTCGCTCATGTTATATTTCCATGAACTGCATAAGGACCCAATGGTACTTTGTCTTTGGAATTATTGCTAAAATCACATGTATATTGTTACAAAATCCTGTGGTTGTTCTGCTTTGCTTTAACATCAAACCACCCAACAGTCTTACTGGAGCTATAACCCCACCTTTAAAGTGATGTCATGGGTTTGTTTGGTCAGAACCGCAGCCTAAACAATTGCATGCCAATGGGCAAGATCACTAGAGTTCATTGGAAAATACAGTCACATTTCAGGCCTTATCCTCAGGTACACAGGTTTTTTTGAAGACAGGCTTTTTCCTCCTCAAAATTGTAAGCACTGGCAAGCCCTGCAATGCCTGCCAAACCAACAGGTGGCGATATAACTCTAAAATTAAGGTCATTTTGGCCGCAAAGTAGACAATTAAGATGTTGAGCCTCTGACAAAACAGTAGTAACACAAAGATACCATGTCGAAAATGGCCCGTCTGTGTCGTGGGATGTAGAACTAGAGGTGTGTGGCGCAGTGGGTTGTGCGTATGTGTTCGGATCAGGGGGTCACAGGTTCAAACCCCCCAACAGTCAGCATGTCGTTGTGTCCCTGAGACACTTCACCCCAAATTGCTCCTGTGGGGATTGTGGATAAAAGCGTGTTACATGTAATGTAGAACTAAGTGACCTCCGGACACTGTTTGACCCCACTGTTTCTTAAATAAGTTCAAGAGTAACTGTGTATGTGTGGACAATTGTAGAGTCCTGTTAGTAAACTACGGTTAGAACTATTAACCGCGTTAACTATTTTCACCACGTCTCGACAAATTCTGCCAAGTTTGTGTCGCCTCACGAATGAGATTCACTTCGTCCGTTTTCTCTGTCTACACTTAAAACAAGATAAAACCTGAAAGGCTTTTTACAAATGTCAGTGACCTAAAACGCGCATTTACATGTAGAGAAAAGGACAGCACATAGAAAAATATACGTTAAGAAGAAAAATACCCCAAAAGCCTTCTTACGAAAACACTAGGCATTTTTGCTAACCACAAGATATGACGTTTAAAGAAACTCTCTGGGGTTTTGTAATATAATTTGCTTTGTATTTTCCTACTGTAATTACTCTGACTACTGAAATTGTGGGACCTGCAACCGACATCCACCACAAAGACTGTCCCTTTCTCAACCAAAACGTTGGTGAGAGCATTACACAAACACATGTTGATTAAGTTAATAAATGGGCTCTCTGATTGACAGAAATGAGGACAGTGGTCATGCTGAGAGAACATCAAGCGCCAGTGTGTGTGCACCTGTGAGAGCTCTATAGTCCCACTGTTCTCATCTGGTGCCCAACCAAACTCTATAATTAACCGTAGGCCTTCCCCATCCCCCAACACACACACACACACACAGTTCAAACAGTGTGTGGTGATCAGAAAGGGTTCTGTCATCAGACTGTTTGGGTATATTTCTAATTTCTTCAAATTAAACACTCAAACGTGTCATGGTAACTGAAATGTTACTGAAAATTGTGATTTAAAAACACACTTGTTTTGTTCTTCGAGTACAAATTATCGTCAGAAATGTACATATTGGCCTTGACTATGTGTAAAGATTATGTAAAAAAATTCCTTTTCAAACTCCATTTTAATCCTTTTAAGGTTTAACAACTGCAACTCGGAGTAATCGTGTATAACAAGTTTTCCAATATCTTCCATTAGAGCTATCGATGGGATGAAAAATACATATTAAAAACACCAAAACTAGTTCATATATTTTAAACCAAATTGAAGATTTTAAACCATCCATTCACAAATCTGTGGCTGATTTCAAAGTCACCACGGCCATGTTTACAAGGTCTACTCTACAGGATGGAAAGAAACACCACAGAAGAAGAACTCTGATGCTAGCCACAGCGGGTCCTTGACATCGTAGAAACGTTGTCAATTTAAATTTCAGAAATAGACATGACCCATTTAAATTGCTTGAGAGTTTATATTTTGTGCAAAAATATAAATTGATTAAAAAAAAATGTATTACTTAACTTGATTACTTCTTTGAATCCACTACTGTTAACAATATTATACTGATGAGTTGAATCCTCAAGTAAAGCTGTAGGGGGCAAGGTAGGTAAGTGAAAAAGCAGAAATAAGGAAAGAGATGAGGAAATGAGGAGAGGAAGGAAACGTTCAGACAAAAAAGGAAAGTGGAGAAAGAAAAGGAAAGGAGAGAGGAATTAAGGAAAGCAGAGACTGATCAAGATGAACTAAGGAGAGATAAACAAAACCTCTCTTATTGTGATGCATTGGAAACAAAGGGTGCAATAATACAAGGAGGACAACTGAGACACAAATATCTAACCCATTTTATAAAATGCAAAGAGAAGCTGCTTGTACTCATTGGACCACATATTATCCTGGGTAATCACACACTCTCTCACACACACACACACACACACACACACACACACACACACACACACACGACAGTAAGAATTAAGAGTCAGATTACGTCTCTGTATCTTCTCCTTTAAAGCGGCTTAAACTGTCTAACACCCTCAATCCCTGTGTGTGTGTGTGTGTGTGTGTGTGTGTGTGTGTGTGTATGTGTATGTGTATGTGTGTGTATGTGTATGTGTATGTGTGTTGTGTGTGTGTGTGTGTGTGTGTGTGTGTGTGTGTGTGTGTGTGTGTGTGTGTGTGTGTGTGTGTGTGTGTGTGTGTGTGTGTGTGTGTGTGTGTGTGTGTGTGTGGGAGACTGGACAAGCACAGGAAGTGATGTAACGATAAGGAAGTCACCCATGTCCTGTTTTGTTACATGATTCGGGCTCTCTCAGCTCGCCCCCTTCTTTCCTTCCCTTGCTTCCTTTTTCCTCCTTTCACCCTCATTTACACTTCTCAATACTTTCCCTCTTACTCCCCCTTTTCCTTCCTTCCCCTCTTTTCTCTCTCATTTAAACTTCTGCTTTCATTCTTACCTCCTTTTGACTATCTGCATCTTCTTTGTTTCATTATTTTGATTCTTGTTTCCTTCTCCTTCTTTTACTCATTCTTTCGTCCCTCTTTTTCCCTCCTTCATTTTTAGTGTTCTTTTTGTCTGACCTATCCTCTTTTGTTGTCCTTATTTCCATTCATTACTTCAACCCTTACATTACTTTTCCTTCTCTCCCTCGTGCAGAGTTGTTTTTGTGTTTGAGTTACTGTATCTCATTTCTTCCTCTCTTTAAACCTTTCCTTGCCTCCTTCCCACTTCTTTTCGCATACTTATTTTCTTTCTTCTGATGATTTCCCCATCTCTAAGTATCCCTCCATCTCTCTCCTCCCCTCTTCTGCTGTCACTGCCTTTCTTTCTCTCATTGTGCAGCCTTTGAGCAAGGCACAGCATCCGGCAGCAGCTCCATCTCAACCTCCGTACAAAAAAGCTGCGAGTAAGAAAAACTCTCCTCTCACTCTGTCGCCGTGGTTACGGAGCTCTGATGGAGGGGACAGTTGGAGATGCCACATCGATTGACATCTTGTTACCATAGAAACCAAAAAGAGAGAGGGGACAGCACTGCATCACCAAGGCTACTAATGTATATGATACATGGTTTCCGTGGATACAGGCGGGAATATTTAGCCTATTATTGATTACAGTTTACTTTAACACTGAAAAGATCCAAACATCGTAAAAGGTCACTTTATACTTTAACTTTTATCAGTTAGACAGTTTGACTGGGAATCGTAGGGTCGCCGGTTCAAGTCCCCGACCAGACCTACAAAATGGAGAGTGGACTGGTACTTTGAGAGGTCCCAGTTCACCTCCTTGAGGCCTGCCATAGATTGTTATCCAAATATTCTATGCTCACATTACAAGCAAGAAAACACACGGCCCATACTGTGATTTTAATTCTGGATCACAGCAAAAATAAATACTATTATTATAGTTATTCAAAGAACTCTGCAGATTTGGTTTCCATCTGTGGTGAAAACCTAATCTAGGTGGCATAACAATAACTTGAAAACATATTTGATTAAAAAAGAAGTGACTTGGGAGTGTTTAACATAAATGTTACCAAAATGTGTTCCTAACACATTGTGTTGGAAAAGGTTGGAGACAATGTGCTTCTGTTTCTGTCCAAAATAGAAAGTTGGCATTGTTCACAGAGACAGTTTTTAACTCACTTCAATATTTATATAAGACTTGTATTTGAGAACTCTAGCCATTGTTACATAAAAAAAGCGGTAGAGGAAAAATCTTCTTTGTATTCATGATACTACAATACTTGAGATGAAATGGTAAAATTACTGGAATGAAATAGTACAATCCCCAGCCTTGAGTTTAAATCTCTGTTTATTCAGAAAAAGTATTATGTGTCACCTCTCCAGGATGTGCACAGAGGTCGTCAGTGAACGTATCTGCGCTGCAATTATTTTCCCTTAAAAAAAAGGCAAATTTGTTAAATAAAAACCCAAAAGCTACTTAAGGGAACATTTAAGGAAGAAATCAGGGTTCAAGAGGTTAATTACAAGAATTCCATTCATGCGTCTGTCTCACGCACACTCACTCAATGTGTCAGTGTGTCTGTCAGAAACTCATTTCTGCACATGCAAACCCACACACACACACACACACACACACACAGGCCAGCGTTTCCTGTCATTAGGCAGCAGAGCTGTTCTATAATTAGAACATCTGGACACAAGTAAGTTTAGTGCCAGTGCCCACACACACACACACACACACACACACACACACACACACACACACACACACACACACACACACACACACACACACACACACACACACACACACACACACACACACACACACACACACACACACACACACACACACACACACACACACACACACACACACACACACACACACACACACACACACCATGTATACATCACTTCAGGGGACATTACATTGACTTACATGCATTTCCTGTAGACTTATCCTAACCATAACCATAACCAACACATGCCTAACCCTAACCCTTACCCTTAACCTAAACCTAACCAAGTCTTCACCCTAAAATTAATGATCCCCCTCATGGGGACCTCCAATTTGTCCCCATAAGGGAGGCGAGTGCCCACACGTGACTGTGTAAACAGATTTAGGTCCCCACAAGTATAGTAATGCTAGGCCACACACACACACACACACACACATTTTACATAAGCATGCAAACAATCAATGACATGCAACAGTTTGCATACAATACACATGCAGTCCAAGCCACACACACACATACACACACGGAACCGTGCATGCTTTATGTAGCAGTCAATTGTGTCTTTTGTTCTTTTTTCTTTTTTTGTTGCAGATTTGTTAAAAAATAGCACATTAAAGCAAGAAAACAAACAACAGCTTGGCGAGCTAATGGCAGGCTAAATGAAGAGTGAGGGAGAGAATAGCTCATGTAGACGGAGAGAAAGGGAGGGCCGAGGAGAGGGAAAAAAAGCAAGTTCAAACATGGTTTTTCTTGAATCAGCCGTGTGTGTTTTAAAGGACAGCCGAGCTCAGAGCCTACAGAGGGCTTTCGAAAAAGAAAGATTAATATTGATAATAAGAAGGCAGTTCCTTTTTGTTTTTATTATTTTTTCTCCATCTCTGTGGTGGAGGAAGAATTCCTTTGACAAACCCCCTCGTCTCTCCGCCCAGGCACATGTGAAGCCGAGCCAACTGTGGCTTAGATCTCCTCACACCATCACAACCAGAGGAACAAAAGGAAACTCACTAAAAGGAAAAATCTGTGTGCAAACTGGTCAGAAGCTAAAAAGCAGCAGAGTTAGCAAAACTTTTATAAAGACTAAGTGAGAACAATGCAGATGAAGGCTCGGAGCCAAAGGGCTGGCTGGAAACCAGTTGTAAGCAGAATGAAAACATTTTTTTTGAAGTGGTTACTGATTTAATAGTGACTAGTGCTTGGGAAGTAATGACTTTGTTTTCTGTAGCCGGAAGTTATGAAAACTACAAATCAGTGTTTCTAATTCTACTAAAGGTTTTTAGATGTTGCCATTTCTCGTTAAAGCCCTACAAAGTGCTATAACTTCAATACAAACTACAATCCAATGAATTCATTCAAATAACTTGATATTATCTTCATCACAAATACATTTTATAAGACTGAACAGCTATGACTCAAAAGATATCACAACAAATCCTAGATAGCTTTATAAACTCAGAAAAGCAGTAATACTGTTTGACTATTTCAGTTATTGGCAGCTAAAAAAAGTACACACAGTTTCTATTTTCTAGATTAAATGTGTCATTTCCCTACATTAAAAAGGCCTTATTATTCTTTTTAGGGTTTCCCCTTTCTTGTAGTGTGTTATTTAATTTGTTGGTGCATGTAAATGGTCTGCAAAGGCTAAAAGTTTCTCTCCCCCTGCCTGAAACGCCACTATGTAACAATTGTGCTTCTGTTGGCTAGCCACCAACACATTGTACGTGATAGGCTAAGTGACATCTCTAAGCGGTTGACCAATCACAACAGAGCCGGCCAGCTGACCAATCAGAGCAGACTGGGCTCTGGTTTCAGACAGAGGGTGAAAAGAGGTGCTGCAGCACAGGCAGTATGAGAAAAATAAAGAGCTTTTTGAACATTAAAGCATGGAGACATGTCCCAGTAGAGACACTACATACAAACATGAACCTGAACATTTGTGATAGGGCCCCTTTAAGCTACTCCCTTTAAGTGAACACCTACGTGAAGCTACTTTTTCGAAAGAGTCGTCTAAATAAATAACACAACTACAATCACCAGTCAGACAGAGAAACAGTCACGCTCAGACAGGAAGTGTTTTGGATGAGTTTTTGTCTCTTGGTAGATTCGTGTTTGACAATTCAATTAGGGCTCTTTCCTCTCTGCGGAGGGTTCTGTGTTTGTCGGCTTTATAAAACCCCATTTCATTGACACCTGCCAGCTTAGAGCTAATGCAAGCAGAGGGACGAGTGAGCTTAATCATACAGAGAGAGAGAGAGAGAGAGAGAGAGAGAGAGAGAGAGAGAGAGAGAGAGAGAGAGAGAGAGAGAGAGAGAGAGAGACCTCCTCCAGAAACTGGAGGAGGTCCAGTGGGTTGGATGTGGAGAAACCAAATGGTCTCTCAACAAGTGCAGAGACGCCTAGAATGTGAATCAGGAAACAGTTGTGCTGCGGTGAACAAGCTCTCAGAAAGTACCTGAACATCTGCTTTTAATTAGCAGGGAAAATACAAGACAGCGCTACATCTTGCTTTAATATGTTTCCCTTCTCTTTTCCTCCATCAGAAGTAAAATAATGGCTAGTTCCTCCCATCATCTCCGCCCCTGGTGATGAAAATGGATACTAAAAGTAGATCGAACTTATCATTCTGAATTCCTTTCCTGTTTGGTGGATCGCTGGTCTTCCCATAATGCTGCGATGTTTTAGCAAACACTGATTCACTTTTTCACACATAATTGTTCCCAGAATTCACCTGCTGCACACACAGTTTTACCATGGGTGTGTTTTATTCGAGGAACTCAATGTAGGCTATTAATGAATACATTTAAATCAACTGAATTATTCGCATTTCGCATCCATCTCAGCTGAGAATGGTACATTTTCTGGCTCATTGCTTTCAAAGTTCAATTATTAGCTGATGATTCCTGAAACTTCGGAGCCCAAATAAAGACTATTTGGGACAGCCCTACTTCCTGAAATACCCAAGGAAATGATGGGTTACCAATGATTAAAAAACACTTATCAGCTAAATCATCATTAAACGTCAACCCTAACCCTAACTCTAACCTTTGAAGAGAGCAAAGCTACTAATCTCGACTAAAACTCCAAAGTTTACCAACAGACATAAAAGAGGTTATAACTAAGCTTCCTCGACCAACTTGACAGGAAAACAGATATGAATATTTTCCAAAACTATGAAGTATACTGGACGATAGCATGTCACTGTAATAACCATGTATTGCCAATGTTACAGTGAGGCCTGAATTTTCACACCAATTTTGGCATGACAATATATATGACATTTTTTTCATTTCAGCCACAAAATATCACCATGCCCAAGTAGCCTATCCTTTTAAATTGGTCCTTCTTCAAATAGAATTTTTGGACATTCCCATCATAGCACATATTGAATGCAGCCATACATATTACCACCTATACCAGAGGTCGCGTTAACCGAATATTTTCCGTCTATGACGGATTTCTTTTAACAATGACGGACAAATCTGAAAGCAGTCCTTCATTTTGACAGATTAGAACAAACTCGGAACAGCGTCAAAGTTTCCCCGCAGCGAGGCTCCGGTGTTATGCCGTGTTATGCATGCCCTCCAAAAAGGAAATGATACCGTTTCCAAACCTAACTGTGCCGTACAAATCATTGCAATGTCTGAGTTTTTGCTTTACGCTGTGCACGCTCCCGCGAAGTGCAGCAGCCATGCATAACACGGCGCATGTGAACTGTCCCTCCCCCCCGTTGACAGTTCACGAGCATGCTCCCCCCCCCCCCCCCTCGTCAGTGTTGTGTAAAGGCCGACGGGTAATTCTGATTTTGACGGAAGTTTTACGATCCTGTCAGTCAAAATGACGGGCAGCGAAAAAGTCTAGCAACCTCTGACCTATAGTGACATCTCGATACAAACTTTTATTGGCAGATCAAATTAACTCAATGAAAACAAAACATGTATTTCAAACAGGTTCATGACACAGCCAATCAACAAGCAGGTGCATCACTTACAAGACCCTCTATTGGATAGTCTTTGACTGATTGAACTATGAACAACGATGAAATGACCTGGGACCCAAGTTCCACCAACACCTCAAGTGCCCGAATTGCATGTTTATATTTCTTATGATGAGGACTAACACTACAAAGGCAGCAGGTTGGTTCACCTGAGGCCACGTTGGCATGAGTCTTAAAGGTTAATCCATCTGAAAGTGTTCCTGGATCACACCCTTATCTGATTTCATTAACGCTAAAAACACTTCTTTTATTCCTCCTCTCCCCTTTCTTCTCCCCTCTCATCCCTGCCTCCTCCCCCCTCCCTTCATCTCTCACTTTCTTTCTTCTTCCCTTTTATCTCCCGCCCCTCCTCTCTCTTTCATGGTGTCCTGTCGTCAAGTGTAAACACAACTAAGCGCCGAGCCAGAGGGGTGCGAGTCCTATCTGCTCTTCCTCCGCTCCACTCCTCCAGTCTCACCCCTCCCGCTGATACCACCGAGTTCAAAAAATAAGAAATCAGACGCTGGAAGAAGTGACAACGACTTTAAAAATCCATAAAATAATCTGCTTTAAAAAGGATATAAAACTCTCTATCCTTACACTCTGCTTTAAGGTCATTTTAGAATACTTGCTAGGAAATCACTACGTGGCAATGCTTCTTTGAGCTTGTTTGTTCAGTTTGGGTTTGAAATGGAATAATAAACTTGTACTACACTCTATCAACAAAACACAAATTGTATTCTCGAGAAGTTTTTAATATTAGTTAAAGGGTTTAAAGAGACCCTCTTATGCTAATTTTCAGTTTCATAATTGTATTCTGTGCCATTAATGTGACATTTTTCAATGCCTGTGCTGCAGCACCTCTTTTCACCCTCTGTCTGAAACCAGAGCCCAGTCTGCTCTGATTGGTTAGCTGAAAGGCTCTGTTGTGATAGGTCAACCGCTTAGAGATGTCCCGCCCCTTACTCTTTCACATACAATGTGTTGGAGAGATAGAAGCGCGAATGTTACATAGTGATGTCATATTCTACGAAAGTAAACAAATGGGTCCAATGAAGGCGTTTCAGAGTGTGTGGGAGAGAAACTCGCTCTGGAGGGAAAACAGAGATTTTAGCCTTTGCAGACCATTCACATGCACATGCAGTGGTTAGAGCGTTGGTCATCAGATCAAGGGGCGTTGGTGAACTCCAGTTCGAATCCCGCCTCGGCCGCCACTGCGTCAGGCCGTTGTGTCCTTGGGCAAGACACTTCACCCGCATTTGCTCCTGTGGGTAATGTCCGCAGTAATGACTCTTACATGTCTAATATGTGTAATGTGTACTTGTAAAGCGCTTTGAGCACCTGTAAAAGCGCTCTAATAAAAAATGTAATGCATTATTATTATTATTATTATTATAAAACCCATATAAGAAAGGGGAAACCCTAAAAAGCATGACAGAGCCTCTTTTGAACAGTAGATCTAGTGAAAACCTGAATTAAATAGGCTCCAAAAGTATCTTAACCATCAGTGTGTGGTGTGTTCTGTCTGTTATGAATATTGCACCAGCTTCAAATGTAAGTTAAGGAGGCTGTTGTTAAATTACAGACTGTTTTTAACACTGTTCAGACTCAGCTCTTAGCGCTTAAGCTTCTTTTAAATGTGGATAAAACCAAGTTAATGCTCTTTTCAAAAGCTAAAAAGTCACCAGAGCCTGTTTTAGATATTGTAACCATGCAAGGAAAAAAACTTGAAATGGTTACCTGTTACAAATACCTTGGTATCTGGCTTGATGACTGTCTTTCTTTTAAACTGCATGTAAATAACCTGCTTAAAAAACTGAGGGTTAGGCTAGGTTTTTTTTTATAGAAACAAGTCCTGTTTCTCTCTTGAGGCCAGGAAAAGGCTAGTCACTGTGACCTTTTTACCTGTGCTGGACTATGGTGATCTATTTTATATGAATGCGCCGGCCAATTACCTTACCAAGATAGATGCCGCCTATCATAGTGCACTAAGGTTTGTGACAGACTGTAAGACTTTGACTCATCATTGTACCCTGTATACAAGGGCAGGGTTGCTTTCACTCACTGTACGGCGGCTAAATCACTGGTATCTTTTTATTTATAAAGCAATGTTAGGGAAACTTCCGTCTTACATCTGTTCCCTGATCTCACAGCGTATTGTAAATGGCTACTGCCTGAGATCTAAAGCTGTGGTTGTATTACATGTGCCAACTGCTAGGACTGTATTAGGAAATACAGCTTTTAGATGCGCAGCGCCGCTAGCATGGAACAGTCTACAAAAGGAATGGAAGCTAAGCAGTTTGATTCCATTTCATGTTTTTAAAGCTAGGATAGACGCTATACAATCAGAACATATTGGTGTCTGTAAATGCTACTAGTATACAAACTGTAGTATCATATAATGTCCTTTGTTTTCTGTCATGTTTGTATTAATGTTTGGAACTAATTGAAGCAGGTCACCATTGTAAAAGAGGTCTATGATCTCAATGGGTTTTATCTGTATAAATAAAGGTTTTGAATTGAATTGAATTGAATTGAAGTTAAGGTTCCCTGGAATAATTGTAGGTGATTAAAAGTCGTACTTCACACGCGTCATTAAACGACTCGTCCTACATCTCTACATCCTCCACTACAGTTTATACAATTGGAACATGAAAAGAACATCATGTTTCGGAAATATTTAATCTCAGACTTCAGCGAAACTGAGACTCTGGTCTGAGAAGTGCAGAAAAATGTGCAGCGGCTAACACAATGAGACATGATACATTTGGCTTTTGTGAATCTTTGCGGTGGGGATTGGGTTATAAATAGCAACACATGCGTACACACACAGGGACACCACATGCACCTGTACAGGAAGAGCCCTGTGCATTAGTTATGTAGCAGTTGGTTTGTGGCGCTGAAGGGGAAGTGAGAGCGAGGCTCAGGTGAATTCCATGAAAACAGATGACCACTGAAACCAACACAGTGGAGCAGCCACTTACCGAAAAATCACTGTCACAGAGTCACCGTGTGTCGAGAGAAACAACAGAAGCAGTTACTTCAGACTGTTTCTTACACTTCATCCGCTCTCATGACTACACTAAATGGATAGGAACTTAGAAACAAGTACCCCAAATCTGAAATGCATTAAATAAGTATCATTATTTTACCTTGTCATGTGTGGGATGTTTTAGGACCATTTCATACTTAGCTTTAGATTGGTTTTCAAGGGTGTTAGGTGTTTTTGAGCTAGTACTGTTTCTGTATAACTCATGAACGTTCTCCAATTCGAGATAAGTGTTTATTATAAATTATTATACTTAGAAGCACTTGGCTAAATAGTTACCAGAATGCTAACATGCTTAAAGTGGCAATGCAAACATGTTAAGATTTCATAGCGTATAGATGTTGTCCATGTTCACCGTGTAAGGTGTCCACGCAACACTTGACTGACAGACAACAAAGTGCATAATGAAAAAGACAGAAAAGATTACAAAACATCAGTGTGATTCAGATGTTGATGTAAGACAAAGGATTATATTAAAATGGATGACTCTCATTGATGTTCTAATTTTCAGAAACTCTGACTCTTGATCAATTGACAAGCCTATACTTGGCTGCTCTCACTGAATGGGTGCATATAAAATGCTAGGCGGTCTGTCCAGTAACAAGTCCAATAAAGTTTATTCAAACAAGATGGCTGTGTTCTCCATGTGGCCGCAGATGGCTCAAAGATATAGACAGTCTGCTCGGTCTGTTCGGCAGTGGAGTTCAGTTTGATATCACAGCAGTTTTAAGACTGCACTAGCCATAGCACGAAAAATACTAGCTCCTCCAAATTGATAAAAACAAGCTCTCTACAGTTATAAGATTATTTGAACAGCAGACATGTGGGACATCAGGCTGTGGAGCGGCTCAAACTGCACACAGCTCCACCAAATCGATTGTCCCACAGCCAGATTGTTGATTGTTCAGCCACTTGATCAGGTGACCCCTCAAACTGCACATGGAGAAACAACCGATCTGGCTCAAATCTGGTCGGATTCTGGAATAAGTTAGGGACGAGAGATTCATGGCTGATTCAAATCTGAGCAGTTTTTTCTTTTGTTAAAAACATTGACATCATGGTGGCGTATATGGGGACCATGAATATATGTACAAAGTTATATAGCAGCCGTACAGCAGTTGTTCAATCACTCAATAAATTCAACTTGAATTGTATAGCCCAATATTACAAATCAGATATTTCAATGCCGAACCAACCAACCAACAAACCATCAAACTAACCGATCTCCATCTCTCCATCTCCATCCCAAGGGCCATTTTGCTAACGTTGCTAAATCAGGTACCTTTCAGAAAGTGAAAAATAATACATGTATCTGCCCCGTGATTCGGACGTGTTTGTCTATGGCCCATGCTACACCCTTCCACTAAATATCATACAACTCGGACCAGCACTTTTTTCTGTGAACATAACTCTCTAGTTAGTATGTGCTGATACAGAAAGAAATTATTCCCTCAATCCGGGATTTTATTTGTGACCGTTACACAAGAAAGCACCATGGTTTGTTATTTTGCCCCATCAATACACCCCCGTTTGTGTTAGAAAGAAGATGGATGTTGAAGGACAAAGTGAACCAGCCGGGGATCGAACCGGTGACCTTCCAGTTACAGAACAGTTTATCTACCAGCAGGTCAGTGTTAGGGAAATAATTTGCTTAGGTATTCAACCTTTGACACAGTTCATCATTGGCATAGGTCTACGGCCTTGGGTATTGCTGCTATCTCTCTTAAGGAGGAGCAGCTTGGGCGCATTGTTGTTGCCAGTCTATGACAGAGCACAAGCCGCCATTAGGTAGTTCACTGTTCAGGGACGAAGGTTCCCTGGCGCGCATTATTTCCTATGGACGAGAGCTCTAGTTAGATTCAGGGTCCATAATGTTTAGTCTCACTGATGAAGAATGTTGATTATTACACTACAAACTAGTTAAAACCTCGAGCGAAGGAGTTCTTCAGAATTGGTTTGGCAACCGCTGTGTCAACTCGTGACACACCACCTGTCTTGTCAACTCTCTGGCCGAAACTCCAAATAAACCGTCAGTGTTTGCCATCAAAGCTCCAGCTCTCCTCGTGCCTCTCTGAGTCCTGACTCTCCATTGCTACAGAAGTTTCCCCTACAACCAGTGACCAGCCTGTACCAGAAACACAACGAGGTTTGGTGGGTCTGTACAAGCAAAGCAAGCAGAGCATTTCGACAAAGCATTGTTTGATTAATGGGTCAATCAATTAGTCTATAAAATGTTACAAAGTGTTGATGCCTAAGTAACCTTTTTAAATGTTGTGATTTGTCTAACAAACAGTTCTTCAACATTACAAATCAGAAAAAAGCCCAAGATCAACACAATTAAGACGCTGAAACCAAATAACATTTGACGTTCCAGTCTAAAAACTAACTGACTTATTGGTTCAGCAGTTACTGATCAAAGATAAAAACAAATACATGAAGACAGGAGGAATGAAAGGTTGATAGAAAGACTCTGTGGTTGAATAAAGTATAAACTCTGCTCATTTTGACGACACAGTGATTATAAGTGAGACTGAAACTAATGTGTTTGTCTGTTTCTCTCTTCCAGTAATTATTTAAATCTCTGTCAGCACAGACGTGATGAGAGAGAATCTGCACCTCCTCCTCCTCTTATTCACTAAATATATGTGGACAACAAAACATTACACCACTTCTGATATTGTCTCATTCCAAGCCATTGATATGATCGACTGAAATTACAGACTTCTTTTCTTCTGGTTTCAGGATTTCCACCAGACATATTCAGGACAGAAACATTTGCCAATATTTCAGAAGATTATCATGGGTTTAATCCTGAAATTGTGTTTGTGAATTGTAACTTTTTCCTGTCAAACAAACTTATTTAAACCAAAACTTTACAACATATGTTCTCTCTCTATCAAACACAACTACAATCAATCAAATCCCTAATTAAATATCATGCACTAGCATCAATTAGTAAGCCCTTACTGCTGTGTACATGTTCACAATATGACTGTACTGTATGATGTTGTCTCTACTTCCTGTTTCTGGTTTCCTGCTGAGAAAAATATTCAAATATGTGAAACTGCACGTATAATAGTGTATCTTTAGTCATCCCTTGTATACAACCAGACATTTTATCATTGCATTCACCTGCAATCTTATTTGGAAAGCACTTGGTAAATAGAATTTTTTTAAATATAATCTATTCAGCTTGTTACATTTGGCATTTGGGAAAATGTTGGGAATTCTGACAAGAATTGAGATAATTACAGATAATACTGATTAGTATTTGTGAGTGATTATTAAAAGGTGACACAGAGATAGAGAGTATATGAATCCTTCCTTTCTGTAAAATGCAGATTCCCTGTTTTCTCCCCTGACGAGGTTGTTACCAACGGCGACCATTAACAGCGACTGGAGAGAGGTGCATTGTGGGATTGCCACCTGGATGGCACCTCCTTTTTCTGGAAACAAGGAGTGAGACGCCGCTAACGAGCTACTTGGGTGCAAGTCTGCAGGGACACACAACCAGCACGACACACACACACACACTCAGGCCGAAACATGCAAGAAACACAACACACACACAGACCCAAGCAGTGTAACACACACACACACACACACACACACACACACACACACACACACACACACACACACGGCAGAGATTCCATCAGTCTCGGAGCACTTGTTGATCAGATCTCAGCAGAAGAAGAGTGTGTGTTCTTCATTAGCTCGACACCTGAAGGTTGCATTCAGGGACATTTCAAGATAGATTTTATAAATAATACATTAAAGAAACACTTATTCAGTCTTCTGTATCGTCCCACGACACCCACAGAATCATAGCAGGATGAACAGGTTGCTTGTGGACCCTAACCCCCCACCAGCAGCTGAGGGGGCTGAAACCCAGAAACCAGGCTCTGACCTGAACACCTCACAGCCTGAGGACCCTCCTCATGTTACAAATTCCTCCTGTAGGGACCACTCTACTGGGAACTGTGCATTCAAAGGAGTACTTCACTTGTAAAACCATGAAAACACTGTCACATACGGACCCCTTGGCATCCCCTTTTACCAGGGTAGAGTCAATATGGACATGTAATGGAGGATATGAATTCCTATTTCATTTTAATTGTCAAGTAATGTAACCACAGGACCTTGACATTTAGTTTCTGCATATATCTGTCAATACACTTAGCCCTGGGTCTGGTGCCTTTTTCTCAAAGACATTACCCAAGAAGCACCTCTCAGTACAATGCACCAGGTATTTGGTCCTTTCTGGGGGGAGAGTGTGGGAGAGACACTTCTCTGGAGGGTACACAGGGATGTTAGCCTTTGCAGACCATTTACATGTACAGTACAGTAAGTATTTTACAGAATCACCATGCTGGATATTCTGGTTAAGCTGAAATCCCTAGGGAGGCGCCCAGGTGGCATCCTTACTAGGTGCCCGAACCACCTCAACTGGCTGCTTTCGACGCGAAGGAGGAGCGGTTCAACTCCGAGTCCCTCCCGGATGACTGAACTTCTCACCTTATCCCTAAGGGAGACACCAGCCACCCTGCGGAGAAAACCCATCTCGGCCGCTTGTATCCGCGATCTCGTTCTTTCGGTCATGACCCATCCTTCATGACCATAGGTGAGGGTAGGAACGAAAATGGCCCGGTAGACAGAGAGCTTTGCCTTCTGGCTCAGCTCTCTTTTCGTCACAACGGTGCGGTAAAGCGACTGCAGTACCGCTCCCGCTGCTCCGATTCTCCGGCCCATCTCACGCTCCATTGTTCCCTCGCTCGAGAACAAGACCCCGAGATACTTGAACTCCTTCACTTGGGGTAAGGACTCATTCCCTACTTGGAGTGGACAGTCCATCGGTTTCTTGCTGAAATGTGAGGCTTAAATCTCTCTCTCTCTCTCTCTCTCTCTCTTTGCTGCAAAATGGTGTCCCATGTCTTTCACTAACTACATTAGAGAGCAATTACAGCTTAATGGCTGTCGAGATCCATTATCGACATTCATCTAACCTTTAAATATTTCAAGATAATACCGCTTTAATGTGTGGAATGTAATGGAGAGAAAGTGAGAGACAGTTTCTCTCTTTCTCCCCCAGTGACACATGTCCTCCCTCTCTTCTTTTTCGGTACTCGTCTTCATTCATTCCCCTATTTGTTTCTTCCTCCTCTTATATCTCCATCCTCTCATCATCATCACTCTTCTATCCTTTTCAGTAGTAACATCCGAGGATTGGACGACTGTTTCCACAAAAAAAAAATCAGGCATTTCTCTTTAACGGATGTAAAAAAAAAATTGGTGTTGAAGATAGATACACAAACATGTTTCTCGCTCTCTGTTAATCTTGTTCCTCATTTCATTCTGCAAGTCCCTTGGAAACATCTGAAGGACCCCTGGGACGTCCCGAAACCCCCCCCCCCCCGCTTCTCTGAAAACAACCATGTGACTGACACTGAACACAACTGTACTGTGTGCAAAGGGAGATCACATTCAGAGCCATAAAAAGACATCTATCAGAGAAGTCAGAAACATATATAAATCACACAGGTAGTGTATGTATTCTTTTTACAGCTAATGTGATAGATAGTGTATTACATCATTGATGACACCATTTTTTTTTACGTTTGAAATTTGTGCATACTGGAGAAGGTCTAACCGGTCGTAATTTAAGATGTTGATGTTCGAGGAATTTTAGGAGGGGAGAATGAAGAGGCCACATTGGGAAGGTGTGATGCATACAAAGTCTAAATCGCACAAGTGTACATACAGTTAACCATGGTTATTTAAGCTTATCAATCAATACACCTTTTTTAAATAGCCAAATATTACAAATTACAGAAGCCTATGGGTGATGTCCCGGAATGTTGTTCTTTGAACCAACTGGGCAATGCTATATGTGCCAGGTCATGCATACACAAAATGTTAGTATTCATCTTTTCTTTACATAACGTAAATCCTTTATTTACATTGTTACAGCAAAAAGACTGTACTACTGATACTGTAGCTCTAGCTGGGAAACCATCGTTATTACATTTATATAAATGGACTCTAAATAACCCCAATGAACAATAACAATCCACCACACCTTGAACTTTATGTTATATGTCTTTGCCCTGTGCTGTGTGTTGTACTTTTTATTGTCTGTTTATTGTATGTTGAATTGTATGGAACAAGCTGTAATACTCTGCACTGAAAACGAATTCCACCAGCCTGGCTGTGTGGTCATTAAAGATTCTAATCTAATCTAATATCCTGATACAAGATTAGATATTGTGATGTTGGATAATGCAAAGAGGCAGTGTTACAGTAAAGTGATGCCATTTGGTTTTATTATTTAAGAGACTGTTCTAGCATTGCTATTGCTTGCCTCTGCACACGTAGTCATTAAATCAACATAACAGATCGTTATTTATGAAACATCTCATTATGTAAACATGTTGGGAAAGCAGAAATGGTCCAAAATCGTCACAATATCAATAACGAGGTATAAAGGAAAGATATTGTAATTTATGATTTTCTACAAATCGTCCAGCCTTAAGGGGGATGGATGTGATATCAGTTAAAGTATATCATTTGATGTATAAATATATATTCTGCATGGACAAGAACAGCTTTTATTATTTGTTCCCACTCATACAAAACTGTTGTCCCTTAACACACACACACACACACACACACTATGAGAAGCTGTTACAGTGATAGGTGAAACACTCCCACAGAGTGTTCTGAAGCTTGTTAAGGAAAAAGGTAAAAACTTGAAGTGCTAATTCGCTCCAGTTTGTTTGCCATTAGGGCAATTTGTATTGTTGCAAACTCCACATCCCACCACAGATGAGACTTATATAAAGTGTGGCTGACAACAGCAGCAATCCAATTAATTCACACTTAACATGCTACACATGTGTGAGAGTTTTACACCCTCTGAGGGCCTGCTGCTATTTCACTGGGCTGCAGGGAGAAAACAGCCAGAGATAATCCTCGGGGGGATTGCAGGTAAAACAGTGAGGTAAAACACAGCCATTGTCCTTTCTTCAACAATGTGTAAGGTCTTTAAAGTTTAAATAAAATACAATTTGAGACAAAAGGCCACTATCAGAAGATATTTGAATATTTGACTCAAGATAATTGTCTGCAATTTTACCATATTGCTAATGCGCCACAAAACCCTCCTCCTCTGCTTGTGATATGCGTGCCTTGCCTTTTAAATGTAAACGTTTCGTGTTTACAGGAAACTATTTGGTTTCAACAAAATAACTTGGTTATTGTTTATCAAAATATTGCTTTTTCTTCTTTAAAGGTGGGGTAGGTAAGTTTCAGAAACCGGCTCGAGTGCACTAAAATTTGAAAGTACACAGCCGAAAAGAATCCGCCCCTTCCTTCAGACTTCCTTACAGAGCACCTCCTCCAACACACATGAACATGACGTCAGCAGACTGGTGAGAGTGGCCGCCTGTTGCTGGCGAGTCATTGAAGTACTGCTGCAATGCACGCCCAATGAGGGCACGTCCAATGAGGGCACGCCCAATGAGGGCACGTCCAATGAGGGCACGTCCAATGAGGGCACGTCCAATGAGGGCACGTCCAATGAGGGCACATCCAATGAGGGCACGCCCAATGAGGCACGCCCAATGAGGGCACGCCCAATGAGGGCACGCCCAATGAGGCACGCCCAATGAGGGCACGAGATACATTTGTGGGTGCACGAGATGGAAGGCTGACAGACAGGGCGGCAATCCAATCCGTTTAGCCGGCCCGGCTTGTTGTTATATGGAATATAACAACAAGTGTATCTCGAGCCGGTTTCTCAAACTTACCTACCCCACCTTTAAGGAATGAACGTACGCGACATACATTTTGTTTACAGTACGTTACCTCGTTCAACATTTGCTTTTGGTGTGCAACATAGGTTTATTATGTTATCTTACTTGAGAATATAATGTAACTTAACTAAAATGAAGAAAAATAGCAAAAACTTAACGTTAACTTTCAGAAAAAGTATTTTAAAATATTGTTTTAAAAAAAGACATTAAGTAGGCAGAATACAGTACGCAACATAAATTAGGTATGTGACGTTACCTAATTTACAAAAGCACATTCCAAAAACTCAACATTTGCTTTGTGAATGCATAGAATGATCATGTTACTTACAGTAAGTACAAAGCGTAACTTCTATCTATAGTCTCAATTTGCCTCGTTTTTATGACAAACAACAACTTTGGACATTCACCGCTGGGTATTTACTAACGTATTATCTGTCGCAGAACAAAAACGTCTCTTCAGCTCTTGTTAACCAAAGACCTTAAGTCAGGCGTCCAAATAAAAGCATGTTGACAAAGAACCGGAAGTTTTAAATGTTAATTTATTTCCGGGATTTAGGACTCATTCCTGCACCACTCAATGGAGGTCGGTTTCCAATAAGTACAAGTGTATGGCAGGGTCTGTACCAACAGGGAATGGTTGGTTAATCAAACACAGACGTGCACACAGACTTCAACACACTCATAACAAACACACACAACCCAGGGACTCCAGAGGTTTGGGGGACCAGATGTCAGGAGGGCAGAGCGTGACACTTGACTAAGAACAGGCCTTGCTGGAGAGCGTGTGGGGAGTCAGAAGCGGCATCACACTATAACTTTATTGATCTCAAGAAAACACCCACACCCATTTGCAAACACACATACAGAAACAAAGACACACACACACACACACACACACACACACACACACACACACACACACACACACACACTAAAGTGAAGGCTTCCCCTTTGAAAACCACATAATACATGTCCGGGCACGCACGACCGAGAGCTCTGCTGCTCGCTCTAAACACATTAAAGCGTGTCTGTGTGTGTGTGTGTGTGTGTGTGTGTGTGTGTGTGTGTGTGTGTGTGTGTGTGTGTGTGTGTGTGTGTGTGTGTGTGTGTGTGTGTGTGTGTGTGTGTGTGTGTGTGTGTGTGTGTGTACGCGTGCAAAAGCAGGCATCCAAACAACAACAACAAACAATACAAAACTGAATTAAGTTGTAAACAGAACGCTGGTGTTCCCGATGATTTTCAACTTAACTTAAGCTCTTAAACAGACACTTAGGCTGCAGCCACACGAGGACAAAAACGGCCGTTTGCGTTACTGTTTAGTGTCATATAGACCATTCGGCCACACGAGGACGACCGAATACGGCACTAAACGACTGAGGAAACGATAACGGGTCCCAAGGTGGATAGAACGGCATACGCAACGCTCTGGGGGGTCAAACAGCTCCGTGTGTGCGCCCTATACGATCATTTTCTGATAATGATGAGGCAATAGCCCCGCCTCTCTCCACCTCTGCTGCTCACCCCCGCGTCAAAGTAAACTGCACACTGAATTCAGATTATTTATCTTTCTCTCGATATGGACATAAACGCGAGTGAAGTCTAATCTGACAGGACGGAGACACCTCTCAAACTACCTAACCTAGTTATAAATATGTTTATTTTTACTGTCGGCCGGGTCACTCATTACTGGATCAGCTGCTGCATGAGACAGACACTGGCGCTGTCCGAAGAGAGGGAGGAAAAAGAGAGGCTCCGTGTATTTTATTATTATATTATATAGAGTCGTTATTCATTTGTTTTAAAGCTCAATAAATAACAAAGAAGACCTTTGACTGGCACTTTTATAATTTTGTCGGAAGATTTAAACTTTAATACACGTTGACTGGAGAAAAACTCTGCCCGGTTCCCTCGGCCCCCACCGCGGAGAATAAACAGAAGGGCAACCATGACAACCATGCTTCTTCGCTGCTTTTGTGGAGGATGTTACAGCGCCACGTACAGGCTCCTGCATGTGTACTGCAGCTTCTCCAGCGGTTGGAGCTAAACAGAGCGGTCTCGTGTGGACAGACACTATCCGGATAACTATTGCGTGTGGACGGAAGCTTGTTTGTGATTGCGTTTGCGTTAATCCTATGCGTTTAGACGTTTTTGTCCTCGTGTGGCTGCAGCCTTAAACAGACTCCAAAACAAACAGACAACATGTACAGTAGGGCTGTGAGGACACTAAGGTCGGACCATTATAAAAGGACACACTCAACACAATAGAACAAAAAGAAAGAAATGTGCCAAACGCTATTTCCCCATAAATGACCACTATTAAAGAAACATCTACAATTACAAGCAATGTCAGATATCCATCATCCTGATGGAGTTCATTCAGAAATTGATAGATACACTTAATACGTGTATCTTTGTGGTTTTCAGGACAGACCTGATAAAGCATGACTGAGTTTTTACAATTGTGCATCATTATGTTTTTATTCTGGCATACTATTGATTCATTTATCAAGACATTTTTATTTTGTGGTTTCATAAATGTGTTAAGAATGCAAGTAAAGGGCAGGAACATGTGCTGGTGCTATGAAATATTATTCTGCTACTGTAAATGTAATGTCTTTTACTTTCTGTTGATAAAGGATGTTTCTGTTTATATAATGGACAGTAAACTCTGGTATGTGTGTGTGTGTGTGTGTGTGTGTGTGTGTGTGTGTGTGTGTGTGTGTGTGTGTGTGTGTGTGTGTGTGTGTGTGTGTGTGTGTGTGTGTGTGTGTGTGTGTGTGTGTGTGTGTGTGTGTGTGTGTGTGTGTGTGTGTGTTCATGGAGGGAGAACATTGAGTGCAAAAGAGAGAAGTGTGCATGCATGTTAAGATTGTGTGTGTTTTGGTTCTTCCAAGCAAACCAAATGCAGAAAAATGCACTCTTTAAAACACACACTTTCTCTCACACAGAACAATTATGCGACTGTCTCTGGCTGAGTTTTTGTTGATTTGGATCTTCTTCCCTGAAGTGTAATTGGTGTTTTAGTCCAGTGTGAAACTAGTTTGCCTTGATATGTTTCTAATGGAGTTCTACTGATAACGCCTGGCCCTGCTGGAGTGTCCTTCAACAACACGACACCCTTCATTAATGCATCTCTAGCTGAGCGTTTCAATCAGTTTTGTCACCAGATGATTCATTGGGATTGGCTGGAAGCAAGAGATTTGACAGGAAGTCACATTCACTTTATTTTCTTTGGTCTTTTGGTTTTCTTAATTAGTTTTTTTACATTGATTTCTTTAATCTGATGATTAACACACACACTGACATTTGGATGCTAACTTTTAGGTTAATATTTGTATGTAGTGTCTCTACTGTGACATGTCTCCATGCTTTAATGTTCAAAAAGCTCTTTATTGCTCTCATACTGCTTGTGTTGCAGCACCTCTTTTCACCCTCTGTCTGAAACCAGAGCCCAGTCTGCTCTGATTGGTTAGCTGGCCGGCTCTGTTGTGATTGGCCAACCGCTTAGAGATGTCCCGCCCTTTATCACGTACAATGTGTTGGAGCGTAGGGCTGCTCGATTATGGCAAAAATCATAATCTCGATCATCCTGATGGAGTTCAATCAGAAATTGATACATACACTTAATACGTTGTATCTTTGTGGTTTTCAGGACAGACCTGATAAAGCATGACTGAGTTTTTACAATTGTGCATCATTATGTTTTTATTCTGGCATACTATTGATTCATTTATCAAGACATTTTTATTTTGTGGTTTCATAAATGTGTTAAGAATGCAAGTAAAGGGTAGGAACATGTGCTGGTGCTATGAAATATTCTTCTGCTACTTTAAATGTAATGTCTTTTACTTTCTGTTGATAAAGGATGTTTCTGTTTATATAATGGGCAGTAAACTCTGGTATGTGTGTGTGTGTGTGTGTGTGTGTGTGTGTGTGTGTGTGTGTGTGTGTGTGTGTGTGTGTGTGTGTGTGTGTGTGTGAGATTCTATAACTGCAGCCATTATGTTAACAGAGACCAGAACCTGCTGCCTTATATTTCACATTATTTCTATTAAGAGGCCTGTTCAGTGCAACACACACACACACACACACACACACACACACACACACACACACACACACACACACACACACACACACACACACACACACACACACACACACACACACACACACACACACACACACACACACACACACACACACACACACACACACACACACACACACACACACACACACACGTTGAACAAACACTGAAATCAGAGGCATTGACCTTTACTGTCATCGGAAAATAACTGTTAAATTAGTCATACTGATTCCTCGCAAAATAATGATTTAAGGGGGTTTCCCTTCCCTGTAGTGTGTTCTATAGGTTTTGGTGTATGTAAATGGCCTGCAAAGGTATAGGTTCCTATAGTACGGCTCCTTAGAGGCAGTTTGGTCCCGTACAGACACAACACACAACATGTCACCTCAACATACTGTAAGGCTAATTTAACCTGTGTATGAGCCATTTAACGCACACATTTCAAACATGCAGAGCTGCATATTAGAGCTGAGTGTGGAGCAGGGCTGGGGTGGATGGTCTGCAGCCGCCTGTGTTTGGGATGGAGAACAGTCACTACTTGTGTTATTGCTTCATGATGAACACCTGCAATGAGTGGGGAGGAGGAGAAGGGAAAAAAAGGTGGAGGGCAGACAAAAGGCTCACATCTGAGGGAGGGAGAGAGAGGTACTGTGGGAAAAGCCTGTGTGTGTGTGTGTGTGTGTGTGTGTGTGTGTGTGTGTGTGTGTGTGTGTGTGTGTGTGTGTGTGTGTGTGTGTGTGTGTGTGTGTGTGTGTGTGTGTGTGTGTGTGTGTGTGTGTGTGTGTGTGTGTGTGTGTGTGGGTGTGTGTCTCAGGTTACATTTTTTCAGACAGGCTGCCGAATGAGACCGTCTGTGCTCATGCAGATCTCACGCTACGTCTACATAGCATAGTAGCTTGAAAAGGATATTTGGTTTTGCATTGGCACTTGAATGCACCTCAAGTTACTGTATAACAGCAGGTGGCCAAAAGTATGTAAAATAGTTTCCTTTTGCAGTTCTTCTATACACCTCTGAATAAAACATGATACAGCTAAATCAGACAGTATCATAGCACAATGTCTTCATCCTCACTGTGTCCAAATTCAACAACAAGTTAAGTTCTCAGTTATGTCTGAAGTTCAGGGTACATCCTGTTCACCAGAAAAGGTAAAGACTCCACAACTCTCAAAGCCTAAACATTTGTTCAAGGAAACAGTTTACAGAAAGTGGTGCTGTTCAAGTGTGTGCCTCATAGTGAAGATTACAAATGTTACCAAAACTCAGATGATACCTTTTTTAGAAGTACTGATTCATTTAGTGCAACAGTGTGGTTTTATTTAAATGTCACTATTAAAAAACGCACAGATATAGACTCAGTTTACACCCACAGATGTTCCTATCTATTATCTGACACACAAACACACCCACATGCTCAAGTGACAGACCCATGCTCTCCCCTTTACAGAGTCACTGAAGCAATTAGTTCTGCTTCCTCAGTGAAGACTGAAGTATTTGAAACCTCTGGCCGCACCCAGGGCCTTCTGTCTGAAACAGTTACGCAAGTGGAAAAAAAGAAAAGCCTCCTGAGTTATATGTACAGTATGTTTTATCAGCTGATGTTTCCAAGAGAAAAATACAAGTGGTTTCATATTTATATATTACTTGCAGTTCATCGACACAGGACTGGTGTTAGTCTTGGCTTTGACTAACATGACAATGCCCCAATAAAGAAAGTCAGGTTTAGTAAGACATGTTTTTAGTATGGACGACCACTGGAGGTGTTGGATGGGTTTTTTTCTGACTCAACCCCACCCAACACATTAAGGCACATGTCCACAAACATACAGCCATTTTCTGAGCGCCAGCACCTTTTTCAATTGATTCCAATGAGAACATACCTCCTCATGCGGCAGCTTCAAGAAAAAGCACTTCAACTTTTCAGAAAAGCTTTTTTTTGTGGCCGCTCCCACCGCTTCAAGTTAAAAATATAAAAACCGCCTTTCTGCCAGACAAAGAAGCTATTGGTCCTTAGGAATGAACTTAAACACCAACTATGAGCCAGACCTTAAAAGCAACACCAGTGTTGTAACATTATTGCAGTGGCGAACCGTCAGGGCCTTCAAGGTATTCAGAGAATACCCAGGAACACTCAGATAAAACAAACAAAAAATCGATTTAATTATATAAATAAGATGTAATAAAATGTATATAAAATGAATAAATGAGAATCGTATCTGTGTTGTTGATCTGTAATATTACAGTGTTACGTTGATTTGTTTGTCCTTCTCGGACCATGCACTACGCATTTCAGTGGTTTTGTGTTAGAAAGGAAAGCAACCAATCAGATCTTGTTCTGGGTCTCTGGGTAGAATATCCTTCAACAAGGTATTCTACATCCTTGATAGAATGCCCTGGCCGTTGCACTGAATGAGAGCGTACGTTTGGACTGACAGTTTGATCAACCAATCATATATTGATTTGAAGCCAATGGGCGTGTTCTTTCAGAGTTCCCCTCGGTTCCAGGGTATTCTAGAAGGCCCGCTAGTTAACTGGCTCGAGGCAGAGGATCTAGAACGAATGCAACGAAGCAATTCATGCCGTTTTATTATATATATATGAAGATGAAGTTGTTGCGGAATTGTTGTGAGTACCCTTTTCAAGATGACAATTCAGTGAAAAGAAGGATATTATAATGCCGCGGAGGGGGGGGGGGGGGGGGGGATGGGGGCTGGGGGTGGGTGACCTACAGAAGGTCCAGTTGTGATAGACACGGTTCGCCACTGCATTATTGTAATAAATCCCCGCAGCAGGGCTAGCATCTGATGGAAGGCTTCACGACAGCAGATTCATGTCTGTGGTTTTGGGATGAAACGTTTAATCATCACACATGGAGGTATTGTTAAGGTGTCTTCATACAATTGAACATTTCTCTAACGTTTTATAGCTCAAGTCTTTGTTTACATCTTTTCCCAATCGCTGACTTTTGATTTGGCAACCAAAACAATAAAGCAGAATAATGCAAAGCTGTTTATGTTTGTTTTGCAGAAGGACGTGTCACATTTTTCCAAATGGTGGTTATTTCTTTTAAAGCTCCAGTGTTGTAAATCTTTTTGATATACACCTCTGCCTTCCAAGAACACAGCAGCAGGGAAACAACTTCATAAAGCCGCATTTATTGGATAATTGGTCCTTCAAATGGCTTCAAGCTGTCGGAGGATGGCCATCCAACAGGCAGCAGGCCGGAAAATGGGAGAAAAGAGGAAAGACTAGAGGGAGAAAGAAAAATGAAAAAAAACTAATGTCCTCTTTAACATCCTCATAACCAAAGGCTAAACACACTGCGGTGAAGAGAGGGTTTCACCCTGAAGTTATTGCAGACACAAAGCTGTCAAATAAGAAAAACAGCCTAAAATACAAAACACTAATTCTCTACTTTTTCAATTAACAATTCATTGTGATGCATGGATAATTTAGCAAGATGCCGCCAGTATAGAAGATTAAAAAAACACATTATTTTGACTTTGAAGCCAGTCTTTTTATAGCAATAACACGTTTTCTTTCAAAGGATATAATAGCGAGTCCAAGTCAAGTCTTAAGTGTGTCAGAAAAAGGCCAAAGCCCAAGAGATTTGATACAAAGTGTAAGGTGATGTCTTATTTCATACAAGTTATAAACCTTATGGTGGGCCAAAGTCAAGTCTCAAATGATATAAGACACTTCCAAGAAAATGATGTGGTTAGTCCAATACATATTATGTTGTGTTTCAGGTTCATATTTATATGTTGTGCCTCTGTGACATGTTTCCATGCTTTAATGTTCAAGAATGATGAAGTTCTTTGAGGTAAGTACAATTCAAGTCTAAAGACATTTACAAAGCAAGCCTCAGGTCAAGTCATTTTGAAACCAGTCCAAGTAAAGTCATTGAGAGTATGCCTAGTGCAGTTGGTAGTGAAGTCCATGTGTATTTGTACATTTGCATAAAACAAGTGTGTATAACAAGAGTCAAGTAAGTTGTAATGTTACTCTAGACAAGTTATAGTTAGCAAGTCCTTTTGGGTAGGTCCGAGTCAAGTCTCTAAAGATTCTTATAGAAATCAAAGTCAGCTTGTGTTTATCAGAGCAAAGGTTTCAACTTTTAAAAGGGAATTCCAAGTATATCTCAAATCCTGAAGAGCAATCTAAGTCAAGTCTTTTGTTTACATGAACAAATGACACACCATGAAACAAGCCTTTCCAGTGTTTATATGCTGTCCAATACACATTTGTCAAATCCCATTCTTAAAAAGCTGAATTATTATTTTACATCACTGAGACAAAGGTTTGATGGTCAATGTCTAAGCTCTGTGGCTGAAGTTCAAGTCCAGTCTCAAGGTCACTTAATGTCAGTGGCGAACTGTCAGGGCCTTCAAGGTATGCAGAGAATACCCTGGAACACTCAGATAAAACAAACACAAAAACAATTTAATTATATAAATAAAATGTATATAAAATGAATAAATGAGAATGGTATCTGTGTTGTTGATCTGTAATATCACAGTGTTACGTTGATTTGTTTGTCCTTCTCGGACCATGCACTACGCATTTCAGTGGTTTTGTGTTAGAAAGGAAAGCAACCAATCAGATCTTGTTCTGGGTCTCTGGGTAGAATATCCTTCAACAAGGTATTCTACATCCTTGATCGAATGCCCTGGCCGTTGCACCGAATGAGAGCGTACGTTTGGACTGACAGTTTGATCAACCAATCATATATTGAGTGTATACAGAAGGTCCAGTTGTGATAGACACGGTTTGCCACTGCTTAATGTTAATATTCACTCTAATTGTAAACATGATAGAAGCTACGTGCCATTGTGACAGAGAAGGCAGATTGTTATCAAGTGTAATTTGGAGTAAAAGAGAGGGAGAAAAGCAGGCCCGGGTTGGCCATCGGGAGGACCGGGAGGTTTCCCGATGGCCTGGCCTGCTAAGTGGCCTGCTGGCCTGAGGAATTTTTTTGTATGTATGTATGTGTGTCTGCCTCTGCCTCACAGAGGGTGACTGGCTGTCTACATAAAGTGGCCTGCCGACATGGCCACTTTCATACAGATAATACTAATGCCCTCGATTGGTCTCTGTGTGTCATTCAAGCTCGGGAGGGTGTGTGTGTGTGTGGCGCGAGCGAGCGAGAGAGAAAGCGCCCGCACCGGTTACGTGTATTGTTGTTGTTTGCATCTGGTGCTAGCTAGCTGCACTAACGGATATAATGAGCTGTCAACAAGGTGGAGGAGAGTCCTCTTCTGTCAGACTGAGAGACTGATATACAGCTCAGGTGAGGTAGAGGACTCTCTGAGTGTTTAGATAGTTAACTTAGTCTAAGTTATCTCTGTGGGTCTCAAACGGTTTGGTCACCATTTATGTAAACACATATTTCCATTTGAAGGGGGAGTGGTTAGTAAAATATGGATGAATAATAATTAAAAAAATGTTAACTAGGTGAAAAAAGGTAAGATAAACTTTAAAAACTTGTTGAGAGCTAAAACTAGTCTTTGCTGCTGCCTCAAATAGGAGCAGGGGGAAAGGCTGGTTCAGGAGCACAGACACACTCACAACTATAAATGAACCAAAAACAAATAAACAAGTTTATATGATTTTATTTATTATTTCCCCCTCAAAATGCACCAGATTGATGCATTTAAGTCCAACAATTAAAACAAAATCTTACCGGGGGTGCATGCCCCCGGACCCCCTTAGAGGATTTGAGGTCCACCCCCAGTTAAAATATGTTCACATTGATAGATTCCTAAATAGATTTTCACAATTTTTTTAAATAGTAACCCATGTCCATATGTTTATTCTGGGGCAGTAGATTTAAACTATAGGGCTATCACTATGGGCAGCAACGCTGTAAATATTGACAAATAAATCCAGAAAAATGGCACAAAAGAAAACTGGCTGGGTGTATAATTCCCGGTCTGACTTATTGTCCCAGTCCGGCCCTGGAGAAAAGTCACAACTAAGAATGAAAAGAGGAAAAAGTGAGGGAGTGAGAAAGTCAGGGAGGGAGAGAAATGTTTGGAGTGAGGAGTTCTTGCTATTCAGAGCCCTGACAGTGTGGAATGTGAGGGGGGAGATCAATGTGGTATCTCAAAGAACACACACACACACACACACACACACACACACACACACACACACACACACTGAGACTGCCAGATGTCCTCCAGCCAATGAGGAAGAAGCTGTCTGGTCTCCTCAGGTCAACCCACATGTGTCACACACACAAACACACACCTTCACACACACAGTCAAGATCAGGCCCGTCGTCCTCCCCTCGGCTTTCCTTCCTTAGTACATTCACTGTGGGCGTGTTTGCCAAAAACCTACATTTTATCAATGAAAGGTTCACAGTTTGTAGATCAGTTCCCATGTGTTAGTCAGTCCCTGCCACAGGTGGAGGTTCAATCCCTCTGAGCAAGGCACATACTATGTAAGAGATAGACGTTTGATTCCCATGAGCAAGGCACTAACATCACCAAGGTTAGGGGTTCAAATCCTCCAAAGAGTTTCTCCCCCCCCCTGAAACGCCTCCATTGGACTCTTACTTCCGTAACATGTCATCACTAACACTCGCGCTACTATAGGATAACGCTAGGGCTGCTCAATTAATCGTATTTTAATCGCGATTATGGCTTGCAACGATTACGAAAACAACGTAATCGAAATAAAACGATTATTTTTTTATTATTATAATTGTTTTGGTTTTTCAGTTGAATTGTACTTAAAGTTCAGGGTAATCAACTGTTAAAAACATACTGTTCAAAAAAATGTTCTCCAATAAATCCATTCTCCATTTAATAATCGCAATTATTGACCCAAATAATCGAGATTATGATTTTTGCCATAATCGAGCAGCCCTACGCTCCAACACATTGTACGTGATAAAGGGCGGGACATCTCTAAGCGGTTGGCCAATCACAACAGAGCCGGCCAGCTAACCAATCAGAGCAGACTGGGCTCTGGTTTCAGACAGAGGGTGAAAAGAGGTGCTGCAGCACAGGCAGTATGAGAAAAATAAAGAGCTGTTTGAACATTAAAGCATGGAGACATGTCACAGTAGAGACACTACATACAAATATTAACCTAAAAGTTAGCATCCAAATGTCAGTGTGTGTGTTAATCATCAGATTAAAGAAATCAATGTAAAAAAACTAATTAAGAAAACCAAAAGACCAAAGAAAATAAAGTGAATGTGACTTCCTGTCAAATCTCTTGCTTCCAGCCAATCCCAATGAATCATCTGGTGACAAAACTGATTGAAACGCTCAGCTAGAGATGCATTAATGAAGGGTGTCGTGTTGTTGAAGGACACTCCAGCAGGGCCAGGCATTATCAGTAGAACTCCATTAGAAACATATCAAGGCAAACTAGTTTCACACTGGACTAAAACACCAATTACACTTCAGGGAAGAAGATCCAAATCAACAAAAACTCAGCCAGAGACAGTCGCATAATTGTTCTGTGTGAGAGAAAGTGTGTGTTTTAAAGAGTGCATTTTTCTGCATTTGGTTTGCTTGGAAGAACCAAAACACACACAATCTTAACATGCATGCACACTTCTCTCTTTTGCACTCAATGTTCTCCCTCCATGAACACACATTTACAGTACACACACACACACACACACACACACACACACACACACACACACACACTATGTCTGGCCCGTCACACGAGCAGATGGCACTAGGGGTGTTCCAGACAATTTACAGTCTATGTGTGTGTGTTAGTGCACGTATGTCAGTATTTGTGCACGAGTGTGTGAGGTGAAGGGGGGTTGGTTGGAAAATATATCTCCGAACACAACACACACACACACACACACACACACACACACACACACACACACACACACACACACACACACACACACACACACACACACACACACACACACACACACACACACACACACACACACCACACACACACACCACACACCACACACACACACACCACACACACACACACCCACACACCACACACACACACACACACACCACACACACACCCACACACACACACACCACACACACTTGGCAGTGCCACTCTGGTGCCAGCTCTGCCAAAGACTGAGAATAAAACAAAAGCTGGGATGAACCATTGCGCTCCTCTCCTCTCTATCCCACCCCTAACTCTGAAACAGATGGTTTAACCCGCTGATCTCTGCAGAGTGAAGGTTCAGTGTGTCTCTGGCAAGTCAACTCACATCATATTCCTACATTAAACACCTTTAATTCAGACAACATACAAAGATAATGTATGCTGGCAAATGTGTGTCATCTCAGTTTGAGGAGGGTAGAAGAGGAAACATTTATATTATGTAATGATCATTTGGAATACCCTTATAGCGAAGAATGTGTTATATTATATAAATGGATTTTTTGGGATTTTTGAGAAAAATACACTAAAACATTTTTTAACAGTCTTCATTGGGGACCAACATGTGTGACTTCCTCTCCATCTCCATCATATCCTCACTCCATTTCTTCCTGCTCTTTATTGGCTTTTCCAAATCCAAATCCAAACCTTTAAACTCTTGGCAGTTTGTGTTTAGTTGCATAATACATGCCAAAGTCAAGGGAAAGTGAAGCCGATGAGGAGGGCTTTAAACCTGCTTTCTCTCTACTGGCCTGCAGGGGGCGACTCCACTGGTTACAAAAAGAAGGCCAATTGTGTGGAAGTCAATAGGCGCGTTCACACCGGAGTACTTTTCCCAGTATAGTTCCGATATAGTTCAGAAAATGTGCGTTCACACCAAAAAAATCCGGAACTAGAACTTAGTTCATGAGAACCTTTTCACCCCCTTTTCCGTCCCTGCTAGAGTGCAGGGACTTTCGTGGGAGAAAAAGGTTCCCATTTCTGATTGGCTGGGCGGATTGCAAACCACGCCCCGTAAAACTCCAAAAAAGTTTTGTGAAGCCGCCATTTTATTTTCCTCGCATTAGCATTATTAGCATTAGCATTAGCCCAGCGCACACACGGAGAGAGACTAACTTATGGCAACACAAAAGAAAACATGGGAGCGGTGGAGATGAGGAGGTGTCGGCGTTCTGGCGATTTACTCGGAAAGCTTCAGTAGAAGCTGCTGGGAGTCCCAGCAGCTTCTACTGAAGCCAGTCCCTAACTCCGGGGACCTCCGCCCAGGGTCTTCGTCTGGCAGTATACGGCGTGAAGTTCTTTGCGGCCTGCCAGTAAACCCAAAGCAGAAGAAGAAGAAGTGACGTCAGCGGCTTCATTTGCCTAATCCTCCCTCAGGGAACTTATTCCGGTGTGAACGTGTTCTGATGAACTAAGTACAAAGTACTTGGTGTGAAAGCGCCTTATGTGAAAATGACCATACTTGTCACTTAATTTATAACCTCAGTTAAAAATGTTCTAATGAGTTAGCTAGGTTAAAGCATCATTCAGTACAGATTGATGCTTTTAGAGAATGGCCGTTTGTGATTGGCAATATAGCATTAGCTGTTATATTACAATTACTGTTCTGGATTCTTCTGCAAACTAGTTAGCTAGCACTAGCGTTAGCTGCTAATGCTATCTGCCCTCGACCAGTTCCATAGGCTACTATATGGTCGTAAGGGCAAATGGAATAAGTGAGGAAGAAAAGTAAAGCAGTGCCTTACAAGAAAGTGTCAAAAAGTAAGGAGGAGCGTTAAGATGAAGACGCATACAATGCAAGGAATTAGTAGGAAGCTTAAGGGAAAAGTAGAAGGATTAGCATGAAGGCCAGATCGACGAGTAGTGATGGGGTAAGAACAACGAGGAGAAAGAGGAGGGTATGAGTAAGAAGATGTGGGTGGAATCAGCTGTGTCACATTTGATTCCCAGACCTTCTTCTTCTCAATTAACAGCCGCCATTTTCACATAACACACCACTTCTGCCTTCACTTTAGCCACTTAAAACAAACATACATTCACCCCTCATTTGCCACACACACCGCAGACACAAGTTTTGATGCCAACCTTAAATCCCCAATCAATTGGAGCTTGTAACACACTTACAGGCATAAACACACACATACACACTGCCGCCTCCCAGAATAAGTTGGCTGCCTCTAATTGGAGTGGTGTTTGTTGCAGAGAGGTGTTGAGCGCCGCTGTAATTGCCAGGCAGGCTGGTTGACGTTCCCCGTCTCTTTATTTTTTAAGGACTGGGTAATTAGGCTCTGTGGTTGCGATGGTGCTTCCATTGCCGCAGTGCAAGCGAACAGGTGTGGGAGTGAGCGGCAAAACACACGACACCTAGCCAACGTCACAGACCGACCGCGGAGACGAGAGAAGAAGAGCTGTTTAAAAAGTGACGAGGCGGCCCGGGGCGATGAGGTTTAACCAAAAGAAACCGAGGAATGAAACCATGCTCACTACAGGTGGGGGAGGCAGGTATTCAGTCAGGTTATAATGATTGGAAAAGAGGAAATTAGCAGATTGTGTGACGAAAGGAAACGAAAAGACACTTTTGAATGCAACTAATAACTGACTTCAAGAGAGTGGGGCTTTGACCTTTTGAACTGAACGACAAAAAGCAATAGGATGTATCTTTTGGATTTCAGATTATTGCAGAAAATAAGCTCTGTGGCAAACACATGTTTAGAAATATCGCCACATACCAACACTACTTTATGGATTTTGAGGCTTAAGTGCAGAGATCACAAGTGCCAGAAGTAAAAAGCTAATGCTAGGATATCAAACTCCATCACGTTCACAGGCTTCGTGTTACCACCGCTAAGCTAAAGGCGGCTAATGCTTTTTTAAACTGGCTAGGCCTTATTTTAGACATCTAGCTAAAAACATGTTCAAAAAAATGACTGAGACAAGGGAACCAAAAGTGATAATATGCTAACTCATTTCTGGTTTTAAGGACTCATTCCTGCACAACTCTATGACAAAGCACTTGCTGATGTTTTGCAGGTTTAATGTTTACCACTCTCAGCCCCTTAGGTTAGTGTGTTAGCATGTTAACATTGGCAGATGGGGCGGTATTCTGACCTCGCAGTTTTTTGGTTTTCCAAAGATGGTAATGTAGTGTTTTTGAAAATGGTGGTACCTCGATTTCAGAGGATAAAAGAAGGAAGTAATATAAACTGGTCCTGCATTAGGGCATGTGGACTATATCTGTCTTACAGTCAGTGCCGATTCTAGAGTCTGTGGGGGGCCCGAGGCAAACATTCACTGGGGGGCCCCTCGAACCAGCATTTCATCACCACGCACAGCCGACAGCACCCCCCCCTTCTGGTCCGGGGCCCCAAGCAGTTGCCTTGCCTGTCCGCAAGCGGCGGCCCTGCTTACAGTGAGCCACACAGTGTCAAAGCTTACATGATGTGAATGTTTGACCAAATCACTAAAAACGAGAAGTCAATGGGGGACAACACCTTTCTCGACTCAATGAAAAACACAGCCCTGCTCACAAAAACTACAAAAGTTAACAAGCCAAACTTAACAACTCAACTCACACAATTATAAGTCAAAACAACCAAAGAGAACTTAATATAAACCAATATAAACTCAACAACTCAGCACATCTCAGCACTGTCTTTCGGGGAAAACATATGGAGCTCCGACCTCGGCCCGCCGAAGCAAGCTGCACGTCAATCTCCTGAGCTTTAAGAAAAATCCCAAACCCACATCGAGTTCTCACAGACACTAACCTTGAAATCACTGCCATTATTAGCGGAGTCATTATTAGCATTAGAAAAGCAAATGGGGCTAATAATATTTGCCATTATGGCTAAAAACGCATATTAATCCCTAATCCGCACCACAATTAAGAGCATGGCTGCGTGTTTTTGTGAGTCGTTCTGCATGTTCTTTCCAAGGAAATGGAACAATTTAAGATGCCTCAGAGGCAGAGGGGGTGGGAGGGGCGAGGTATAAAGAGACTGGCTCCTGCTCTCCATCTCTATTTTGAAAGCGATCAGCCAGAGTGTGCTTGAGTGACAGGCGTAACACGGGCAGATTTGACTGGATAGAGACAAGAGGGTGTCGATGGGGGCGTTGTTCGCCGCGTTTGAAGCGCTTATCTGTCTCGGTACAAGTGCATCAAATCAAACGGGAGAGGGGGTATTATTAAAGCAACCCCTTTTTTTCTCCGCTATGAACTGTGACTTAATAAGCTATGCCAATTAGGGGAACAAAAATCGGGCATGCCATCGGGGCTGTATCTATCCTCGCCCAAATTTCTCTGCTAATGCGTGAAGCTGGCTGGCAGCGCCGCTGAGTTCCTCTGTTCAGATCTGACAGGGTAAAGAAATAGAGGAATAGGAGGAAGGAAGATGGAACAAACATAAAATTAAAAAAAGGATAGAGTGTAGTTTTTAGCTTGTGACCCTTCAAAACTAAAGCAGTGCTTTCTTTGGTGTGTACTTTTACACAAGGGTGACATATTATGAAATAGATATTGCAAATATCGGTTTAATATTTCATTATAACGCTTTATAAATATCTAACAGCTCCTTAATTCTCTTCTTCCTCTTCATTTCCTCTTTTGTTTAAATCCTTTTTTTTGTTTCTCGAGTCCTTCCTTCTTTTCCTTCCTTTAATTCTCCCTTCTAACCTTTCCCTTCCTCTCCTCCTACTCCTTCCTTCTTTCCGTTTCCTTTTGGTCTTCAGTTCCCTTCTTATCTTTCCTTCTTTTCCTGTCCTTCCTTCTTTCCTCTCTTCTTCAGTTCCTTCATTCCTTACCCTCAATGTGTCCCTCCTATCTGTTTCCTTTTTTCTTTCCTCCATCCTTTTCTTTGTTTCTTCCTGCTGACACGTGAGGAAACATTTCCTCCACCTCTCTTTGCCAACTTTTTGTTCCATGGCAACGGGGATGATGGTTTGCCCTCCCGCCCCCAAAGCCCTCCCATGTCTTTAGAACACACATATACAAATCACACACACACACACATTTTCAAGCTCAACACATTCTCCTAAGAACACACATATCTACACTCTCTCACACACACACACAACACACACATTTTCAAGCTCAACACATTCTCCTAAGAACACACATATCCACACACACACACACACACACACACACATTTTCAAGCTCAACACATTCTCCTAAGAACACACATATCTACACTCTCTCACACACACACAACACACACATTTTCAAGCTCAACACATTCTCCTAAGAACACACATATCTACACTCTCTCACACACACACAACACACACATTTTCAAGCTCAACACATTCTCCTAAGAACACACATCCACACACACACACGCACACACACACACACACACACACACACATTTTCAAGCTCAACACATTCTCCTAAGAACACACATATCTACACTCTCTCACACACACACAACACACACATTTTCAAGCTCAACACATTCTCCTAAGAACACACATATCTACACTCTCTCACACACACACACACACACACACACACACACACACACACACCTCCGTCCCTTTCCAACACCATTGACAGGTAGACAAACAGCAGATCTGAGAGGTTATGCGTTAAATTAAAAAAATGTAAATCCGCACAACCAGCCAAGGCCTGAAATAGACGAGTGTCGGTGGGGTTTGACAGGCACAGTGGATCTGAACGGCTCCATCCAGGAGGAGATTAGAAACACACACAGAGTTTGAAGTATGCATTATCTTTCCAGGAATGATCCCAAAATAAAAACAACAACAATGGTGAAATCTCCCAATAATTAAAACGCCTAATCCACTTCCTGGTTGGTGGTGATGACCGTGGGCTGAGCGTGTCAGTCGGAACTCGTGGGGATTGTGCTGCGTTTATGTTTAGACGCTTTTGTGTTTTGAAGGTGAATTTATCGGCCAAAATATGAGGATTGAGAAGAAGAAAAAAACCTGAATTTATTCACAGCATTGTGCGAAGGATGTCATTTTAAAATTCGACATGTTTGGAGGAATGTCACCTATCCTCATAAGCATCAGATGAAGCAAATCCTAAAACCTGTTTTTATTCTGAGTGACATGTTATTTTTACACACGGTTTCATGCTCCTGCCTCGTGTCTCCTTTATGTTCTAATTTTGATTTGATGTTGTGTTTGTTTGGCAAAAATCTACCTTTTTTCTGTTATCGACATTTCTGCGTTGTGGCAAAAGAGCTGTTCATAAAATGTAAATCTCTGTGTAGTAGAGAAGGGCTGGGTATAAGACCTACATACTTACTTTTTGATCAGTTTCAAAGTCTTAAAAACTGTATTGTTTTGTCATCCGGACCAAAACTCAAGAATCATACAAGTACGCTAAAAAATGTCTCACTATATTGATCTTGTAAATCAAAACGTTGACTTTTCAATCTCACCTAAGCAAAAACTCAAGTGTTGTAATATACTCATTTAAAATGCACATACAAACTGGTGAATGGAAATGCACTTTATTGCCTCTTGAGCTGTAACTGCTAAACTTGGTGGACCATCAATTGCAATCGTATTGTTTAAAATGAGGTGAGAGGCTGATTCATTAGAATAAGGCCTAACTTTGGGGATTGAATGGCCCAATAAGTAACAATCAGAAATGAATGTTTACTTTTCCAATTCAACGAAAAGTCTCCAATCAGGTGAAAAAGAAAAAGCACAAACATGCATAAGTCACGTCCTGTCCCACGGTGAGGCTGCAGCTCTTCATGTAGCTACCTATTAAAATACTGTACATCAGGTCGAACTGACGTTATAATGTCCAAAATATGACATTAACTTCATACAAAAGAAAAAGGAATGGTTAAAAAAAAAGTAGCAATGTTAAAAATATGATAATGAAAGGAAATGTGTGGGATTGGATCTTAGAAGGATTGGTCAATAGCAATTTTTTGGAACCTTTTTTAAAAAAGAGTAGCCACCACCCATTAATTAATTAAAGGAGTTAAAGTGGCAGCTCGTGAAACTTTCCAACCTTAGTTTAAGAAGAGTTATTATAGTTCTTGAATTGCATCACCTGCATGTAACACCATCATGTGTTCCAGAGTTGCTTCTCAATTCAAGACACTTTTTGAACCCTTAAGGTCATAAATCCTTCTCAAATCCATTTGGACCAAAAAGTGGACATTCCCCTTTTCGTCCCATGGTGGCCCCTGAGCAGATGCTAACTCTGTTTATGGATTGAACCAACGCTGCTTTGTTTTAAGTTTTGAAAATTCCACATAATTTGGTATTGACTGATGAGACACATTACAATAAATGAATCCCATGCAGGAAATTAAGATATTGAACAAAAAGGATAGAGAAAAATCACTAAACATGAGTGAATATGTTTTTTTGTACCTTCTCTAACCCAAAGTCATGACTGTTGCAGAGCTCAGTGTGTGCGTGTGCATGCGCGTGTGTTCGCGGCTCAGTGTCGGCATGTCCCAGCCTCTCTCCTCGCCCCTGCCTTTGGAAGCCGCTGCTCTCATGGTTGTGTAGGTCTATAGAGTTCTAATTAGCTGCATTCACAAACAGCGCCGGGCTCATCAAAATGCCGAGGCCTGCAGAAAGCCACAGCAGGGGTGAGGAGAGTGTTTGTGAGTGTGTGTGTGTGTGTGTGTGTGTGTGTGTGTGTGTGTGTGTGTGTGTGTGTGTGTGTGTGTGTGTGTGTGTGTGTGTGTGTGTGTGTGTGTGTGTGTGTGTGTGTGTGGCAACTTGTGCATGTGGGTGTGCGAGAAACAAGAATGTGATTTGTGCACAGGGATGAGTGCATGTGACACCAGTGTGCGTTACTGCATCTAAAAATCACAACAACAAAAAAACAATCACAAAATAGAGATACACATCGCATCCGTAAACTGAGGCCCAACAACCGCTACTGGTTCCACAAAGACTGGGCCTTTTTTTGTGTTCCACATCGGGGCATTTGTCGTCCTTCCTCCCATTTGTATGCACGGCAAGGGAGCAAACAACAGCACCGAAGTCGCAGAGAACAAACAACAACAACAGCACAACGGAGCAGTAAACAAAGAAGACGTCTGTGGCATCTCTCTGTTTTACAGCCAACAAACAAAATGGCTTCCCGACGACGTTTAGAGGCAAACGACACGAGCGGGAGAATCAGAAATGACCCGGCTGATAATGGGAAGAGCTTCCGGAAAATATTTTAAGACAGAATCATTCAGTGCTTCAGATGGTTGCATACTGACTGATGATGTCATGAGGTATAAAGACATATAGTATGATAACATGCTTGATACTAAAATAGGGAAATGCATCATGGTCTACAACCTGATATACAATCACTGCAAGGAGGTCATATACAGTATAGAACTGCACATGACAGAGAGAAAAAGCAGGAAGTTGACAATCATATCTCCAATATGTACGTCGACTATGCCTTGGCTCACTTCTTTCAACATCTTCAATTTGAAAGTGTTTCCATTTTGGTGCCGTTTTAGTATTCTTTAAGACCCAAAAGACAAAATAACTTTTAAGTAAACAAACACAATGAACTCATCGTCCTCCTCTCCCCCTCTACTGTTCCGTTTTCTCCCACTTGTTCCCGTCTTAAAGTCGTGGCGGTTAGAATGCCTCAACACTAATACGGATTAGTTCATCCTTTTACAGAAAGACATACCCATTATTTCAAATACGTTTTGAAACCACAACTGACGCAACACCGGATGGATTGAGCAAGAGTGACGCTCAGGTTGGGAGGCTACTTTTACTTGCCCCAACGCATCATAATGACAAATGCTGTTTAAGTCAGTTAGCGAAAAATGGAACCAGGAAAACCGTTAATCAACCCAACTGTTAGCACTATCATTATTAAGTCATTAACAAAGAAATGTAAGCTTGCACTTTTTAGCTGAGACACAACCTTGCCGCCTAGATGTCTCATTCAGTCTTTCTGACGCTTGAACCGAGATGCAGTTTTTTGCTGAAGCTCCGTTAGCATTTTGAAACTGGCCTCATTCAAATGGATGTGTGATGCAACACAGGGCTAACGTCTGATTGATAAAGCCAGCCAGTCATTTAGGCCGTGTTCAGGCTCTGACACACTGATTAGTTACAACCTGACTGATGAATTAATCAATTAAATAAAAGCCTTGGTGTTTTAGTAAAATAATGGCTCCTTAGCATGAAGCAACTTTAGCAACTCCCTCCCCCAATATTAGTTTTATCTAACTAGCATGTCGAATAGAAAGCCATCATGTTCATCCATCGTTTACACCAAACTGACTTTTTGACCCCAACAACACCACCGTGTAGAAAAACACAGTAAGCTAATGTACAACACACACACACACACACACACACACCACACACACACCACACACACACACACACACACACACACACACACACCACAAACACACACACCACACACACACACACTCATGGGCAGGAAATAATCAGGGCAGTACACTTTGAAAAACAGGAAGTCTCCTTCAGGGTTGATTTTTAGAAGCTGATAAAATAATTGTTGCCCAAAAGTAAATAAACATGACATCATCGTATGGCTGTATTGTACACGCCAACATTACATCAGTTACTGCATCATGAAGCAGGAACTAACACGTACAAACTAGTAGAAAAAGTACACGTGACGCAGGTATATTCCAAGGGATTTCAACAGAATTGAGTTGAGCAGCGATTTTTGTTTTAGGAAAGTACTGACACTTGTTTTGAAATAAACCATCAATTTGTATTCTGTCTTCATCTTCATTGGGAATCAATTGGTTTTGGGATTGGGTGCCACGGACAGGTTAGTATTAAGTGATGGGCTTTCCAATAGTCAAGCCATTTCATCAGATCAGGCCAACTCATTGTTTGAGTGATGTAACATTTTGGCTGAAACTTTAGTACAGAAAACCACCAGCTCAACAACAACAGAGTATTCAAAGAAAACATGAGCATACGGTATATTAAACAAAATGTCTCCTAAAAATAAAAAGTACTCCACAAAGCAAAACAGCATAAAACCCCAAATCTGCATCTGCATGTGCAGAACATGGTTACCCTCAGAAGAACATTTAAACAGCAAGCGAAGCATCAGAGAGCAGGTGTAAGAGGAAGGACGGGAGGAGGAGGCTGATGAGAGAGGGTTGAAAGAGGAATAAAGAAAAAGCTGACGTACTTGAGCCGGAGAAATGTCTCGCTCCCCAGGGACGGCGGGTCCGTTCTTTCCACTGCCAACAGGAGGGGAAAACATCTACAAGACAAACAGAGCGCACATTATCTCCGAGAGCACTGACACCGGCAGACAGCAAGAAACATCTCTACGGCATTATCATAGAGCCATGAAAAGCTTCATTCCAAAACACAGGGCAACATTTGGCTGAAGATGCAGCTCGTCACATTGAAATCCAAGGAAATGTCTTAAATATAAAGACCTAATGTCTCTTTTTAACCCAGATAGCCCAATCTCGTTTTGGAAAGAAACTCTTCATGGATATTTACCAAGAACACAAAGGGCCAAGTATCACTAGGGCTGGGTAGTCACTGCAACACTAGATATTTAAGTCATACCAAATTGTTTTGCTCCCCTATATATATATTACTATCATTTGAAAAGTTTCCATTTAGAAAATTGCCAAATTCTTCGACTTGTGAATGTTTTAAAGATTATTGTGTGAATGCTGTAATCTGGAGTCGGGCACATTTTTGATTGATATATGGGGATTTACTGATCAAAGAATAACCAAAGGAATGATTGCCTGCAGAGGTTGGACAGAGTCACTTTTTTGCAAGTCCCAACTCATGATCAACAAGTCCCAAGTCAAGAACAGTAAGGCCCTGATTTATATCCCAGATCAACACCAACAAGTCCAGTGTGAAGTCCTAACGAGAAGTCCAACAAGGTCTAAATTCAAACCCCCATATCAGGCAAACAAGTCCAGACTATCTATGACTGATTGACCTGAATGTTTTATGTGTATTAATCTCAATGCCCAAGACAAATTTCTCCTAAGGGAGGACAATAAAGCTCTATCTTATCGTATATACTTAAGGTGTAAATCAACGTCAAGAAACCAACGTCAAGTCCCCAGGTCAGGCGGAAACCTAACGCATCAAGTCCTATGTCAAAAAGTCCTAATTCAAGACTAACAAGTCCAGAGTCAAGAGAGGCAAGACCCCTTTGTAACATGTGAAAAACGGGTCAATCCCCTTTCCTGTGAGGAGACAGGTCCCAGGTGAATCCAGAGAAAGGTTCCACACCATAAAAGATGTCCAGGTAAAAGAGGTAAGTCAAGTCCAAAGTCAGCGCCAACAAGTTCATAACCAGGTCCAACTCCTTTTCATTTGTCTTTCCTAAACATGTCAGTTTGTGCCATTTGACCCATCTTATCCTATATACATGTTTAAAAAAGCAACAGTCAGTTTGGGACATTTACAGATATAATCCAACGACTGTTTTTTATCATATTTAATGTTTCACTGATTAATCAAACATTGTTAGTTATTGCTGTGAAACAGTTACAATGGTTTGTCAATTCTAAGCTGAATATATATTTTTAATATAAGCTGTTGTTTTTCCTTGTATTGACTTTAGCTTTCTTTACGAAGATGTATCGTCTGCTGTCAGGTTGATTTTAAATGTATCCAAAAATGAAGATTGACTTATTTCAGATTTTCATATTTTGCTCGATAACAATATTTAGCCAAACAGTCATTGGGGGACGGTAAAGGTTGAGTTGCAAGGTGTTTTATTGTATTTTCAATTAAGACTTAAGTAAGGTTCACGACTTGATTCGCACTCCTGACTCGAGTCCACACCTCTTGAGGCCAGCTTTCCATACTAGGACTGTTTTCATTCACTATAAACACGTTTTTGTCTGTACTCAAAAAGCACACCCAGCCCTAATGATCACTCAGCTCAGAGTTGAACACAGATATGAAGAGTAATTTGTCCAAAACACTGTGGGAAAAATTTTTGGAGAGCAGAATAACATTTTATTATTGCTCATTCAACATCTGTGAAAAATAAAAACAGGCTCACTTTTAAATCACCTGCTCAATTTTACTCTACATGTTGTGTCATTCAAACGTTCGCCAAATGTTGGACGGCTGATTGTTGGAATGAAACCCTTCATATCTGACTTAAACATATGAGATCATCATCAGTACTAGTTACCATCTGTTCTACACATCTACAGGAAAATAAGCCCACGTTGAGACGGACACTGCACACTGATTCCTGTTGTGCTAAAGTACGAGCTACTGTACAGCAAAAAAACGTTCAAAGTGAGACATGTGACCCTGCTAGATAACCTCTGTGGAGAAAAAACACCAGGCCTGTGTGTCGCCGTGTTTGATGGTGAAATCTCAGTGATCTCCCACTTTCAGAACCTTTTCAGGATTTACGGGATTTTTTCTTGTCTTTTGAAATAAACACAATATAGGTAATTAAAACTGCAACAATAAACGCTGGATCTGTCATTGTTCCTAATACGGGGCCTGTAATGTGTATGTTGGATACTGGGGTTGCTCCCTCGCGGCGGTAATGTGAAAACAAATGCTCGGGAGATAAAAGATGGAGTTGGGATTATTAGCAGGTCTATCGATATCCCAGCCGAAGCGCTCTGAGCTGCGGGTGTCAGCTTGTGGGCGTGCAGAGACAGATGATCGCATAAATTAATGCGACCGGCCTGCGTTTATAATGAGAGGAGACACGTTCTAGCTGCTGCTGCCCTCCTTTGTTTGAATATTTTCTCAAGACATTTAATTGACGACGGGCTGATTGACATTTTTTGGAAATCTGTTCAAATTCAAACACAGGTTAAATGTCTAATATTCGTGTCAAACAGCTCTACTGCTGCTAAATTATGATATTGTGAGGTTTGTTTTTGAACTTTTGTTCATAATTATAATCATATAATATTCCTAGAGAGACTTTGGAGCATAAATCTTCCACTCATAAGATTTATGGTGATTTAGTGATATTTTTGTTACCAGTAATATAAATAAAGAGCATTGTACATTATTTATTGTTTATACAGAATTGCTGCCAGTCTATCAATAGATTTACAATATTCCTATATAGATTTAATATGTCTCTTTGCTTCTCAATTATGTATTAAATTACTGGAGATAATGCGAGTACCACTAAATGATGTTAATAGTGATTTTGTTGAAAACAATTGTGCTTTTTAATTTCTATGGGTATCAAACAATGTGTTTATGATATATACAGGCCTACAAAGCCAATACAGCACATACTATAATACAAATAGTGCTATAGAGTCATATGAAATGCCTGTGGTTATACATTTTTACATGACAATTAAAAAAATAATAATAAAACAATCATACAATATTCTCATCATAATCAGAAATATCAAGTTGTATGTTAAATTGATCAATACTGTATGACCTGAAGTGGTTGATTCAAAATCAATATAGTAAAGTTATAGGAAGTAATTGTGTAGGTTTTGTTGTTTTAATAACTTTTGAATTCACATCTCCTTTGATTTATTTCTACAATGCTTCTCAGGGTCGGTTACAGTACAGTGTCTGAAGGCCTCAGCTGTGATCGTATCAAATCTGTGTATCACATTACCATTCAGTATAGATTGAAAGCTACATAAATGTGTATTTAACTTCATATGTATGTGCATTTTGAGCAGCATCACTAGTCTGATTCCTCTTATATCAAGACCTTTTATTGTTAACAGTGTCCACAATGATACTCCTAGATCCCTCCAGTCACTTACATTGTGTATGCAGGCCTCAGCTGTGATCTTATGCATTTATTGCATTATGAAGGAAAATAATGCAGATGGTGATTTTGTATCCTATATGTGCCATTTCTCATTCAGCATCACTCCTGTAGTGGTGATATTTTCGTTCAATAACAATATTAATGTCAGCCTGGTTTTTTTTCTCATTTTGGGATGTTTTACATGTTTTCCCCTCCTCCTCTTCGGGCCAAAGTTGCTGCCAGAAGAGGATAGGCGCGCGGAAAACATGGCCGAGAGCCGGACACTGTTTCCTGCCGTCAAGTTCGCAACACACACTGTCCTTTAACCTCTTTTTCTTTTTTTTAAAAGACACGAACTTTTAAAAGCAGTTGCACATTAAAACTGCGTAGAGAACGTGTGACACTCTCCTCTCTTTTCTGTCCTGCAGGTTCATGGTCGAGCCATAAGCTTCCCGGTGCGTATATGGAGCAGCCCACAAACAGATTTAAATACAAACACTTTTCTAAATCATGGGCAGAAAAAGCAGTAGACATATGAAATGAAAAAAAAGGACTTAAATGAGATATACTACCATGGATGTTGGGAACATTTTCAAATCGCTGTTTCGCATCTATAAGACAACAAAATTACCAATGCAGCATCACAAATCTCTGCACACACACACAGAAACAAAAATGAAAAAATTACAAAAACAACAATAGCACTGACTTTTCTGCAACTTTACTCTTTACATGTTTAGTTAAAGGGCTTAGAAATATGCAGGTTACTGTGCAATATTAACAGTGTAAACAGTGGTCGCTGTAAGGACCCGTTGAAATGCTCTTCTACGGCTTGTACTGCCACGATACTACTCGTTATATTCATATCAACAAGAAGTAAAAACATGTCCTTACCGCGCTGAATAATCCAATAAGTCCGCTCAGTTCCTTGTCCGTTCCCAAAGCTGCCATCCGCTGTTGATGATGCATTTTAGCAAAATCTCACGGACCTACAAACAGGGAGGAAACAAATGAAGAGACAGATGGACAGGAGAGGACAGGTAGACAGATTGATAGATGGAGATAAAGAGGGAGAGAGAGAGAAGAGGAACACCTCGGCTTTTTGCGCACCGCTCCTCTCCGGGATCTCTTTTTTCCTCCACAGCGAAATAAATCCAGTGAAACACAAGCGATCGCGATTCTAGTTCATCCTCCGAGCTCCTGGTTCGATAGAAATGTCGAGAAAAAAGCTGGGCAGGAATAAAAAAGAAAGAGAGGCGACAGGACCGGATGGGTTCCGCGTGTGTGGGTGTGTGTTCCAGCCAAACAAGTCCAACCTCTCCGCGTTAAGACGCAGTTCGTCGCCGCGGATGACTGTCAGGGTCCGGATTATAAATAAATAACACGCAACAAGAGGAAAGATCACCTCGGAATGTGGAGATGTTCTCCAGTGTGGGGGTCAGAGGAAGAGTCCAGGCAGTTGAGTGCTGCTCCACGCCGGGCTCAGGTCCCCTCCGCTGGCTGCGGGTTGCTGAAGATCCCCCCGTACGCAGCACGGATCCCATGTTGCGTCTGGCACAGCCTCGGCGTAATAAATGTGTTCGTGCGGCCACCTAGCTTATACTCTCACCCAGCGCCGCCGCTCACACAGCAAACACACGGAAAGCTGTAGAAAAATGAAATAGATTTAAAGAAAAATTGTTGGTTGGATTGAGTTGGATGATTGGTGCGGTGATTGGCTGCTTTCATTGGATCGGGGTTAATTGGGGCAGGAAAAGGTGATGTTTCCCCTCTGGAATGCAGAGGAATCCTTATTAGGCTTAAAAATACATTAAATACAACTTTTTTTGAATGTGTTCATTTCATATTTACGATTGATTTTCATGCCTTTTTTCCTATGAAATGTTTTAGCTCTATGAAACCTGATGTACTTATGATTCGTTCTTCTTCAAGTTTGTATCTTGTGGTCAAACGCACATTATTGTAAGTCGCTTGGATCAACAAGCGTCAGCTAAATGCAATGTAATGTATCGATGCATTTCTCTCTTATGCATTTCAGCTATTGCTTTGTATTGGTTAGACCAACAAGTGCACTAAACAAGTGCTCAACCTGCATGGTACCCCCACCCCCCCTCCCCTATAGGTCACCAACTTAAACCACAACAGCACCAAAACCCACCTCTGGAAATGATTTGCAGCACCTTTTTTTTATTTGCTTCCCCCCCTCTGCCTGCAGGTATGAAATGACTGGCCTATTTCTGCAAATTACACCCAGTATGTGCAGGTTTCTGTGAGAGAACACACACAGGTGCAGGGACGACATAAAGGCTTATTTGTTTGCCGTGTAAAGTGGTCCTGCCTGCTGGCCCTTCATGCCTCTCCCTCTCAAACTAACTAAAAGCCGTGTAACAGCCCATAAAGAACAGCACAGACCCACTCGTTGTTGTTAAAAACATACAAGTGCAAGCATGTTTAAATCTGTTCCTGCTGAGGTGGATTTCAGAGAAGTACTCAGATCTTGTACTTGAGTAAAAGTAGAAGTAGCCTACCAGAGTGTAGGAATATTCTGTTACGAGTAAAAGTCCTGCATTCAAAATGTTACTCGAATAAAAGCACAAAAGTACAAAAGTAGTAGCGTCAATACAACTTAAAGGTGAGGTAGGTAATTTTGGAGAAACCAGCTCGAGTGCTCTGGAATTTGAAAATACACAACCGGAAGAAATCTGCCACTTCCTCACAGAGCCCCTCCTCCAACACACACGAACGCGCACATGACCAATGAGGGCACGAGATAAGTTTGTGCACAGATGGAAGACTGACAGGCAGGTAGGCCATCCAGTTACTTTAGCCGGGCCGGCTCAGATGATTGGTCGTGCTTTTTACAGATTGGTCCATTTCAGAATAAGATATGTTTTATAATTATTGATGCAATTAAAGTATTATCAAGATTCAAGGCTTTTATTAGTCATACGTACATAGCTACAGTGTAGTTATGTCGATGAAAATCTTAGGTCACAGGCTCCACCAACAGAAAACACAACACAGAAAAACAGAAAAAATTACAAGTAAATACAAAAGAAAATTGTAGAATAGTGAATAGTGCAATAAGAGTCTATATACAAGTTATTGGAATATGATATATTAGATACATAATTTGTAAATTGCAGCCAGGTGAATGTTATGGATGTTGTTTCAAAAGTTCAGGTGTTTAACAGTCTTATGCTGCAGGTGCAGTTTGTATGACTTTGTATACTGCAGGGGTAGCTTGTGGATTTACTCCAGGTGGAACTAAAGTCTGATTAACACTTGATTATATTTCACATCATTCATCCACATCTGTAAAGTAACTAAAGGTATTACATACAATGGAGTAAAAAGTACACCATTGACCTCTGAATTGCAGTGAAGTAGAAGTACAAAGTAGCATCAAATGGAAATACTCACGTCAAGTACTTGATTAAATGTACTTAGTTACTTTACACAGAGTATTTTATCAACGGTAAATGTTGAAAGCGTTGATATCGTCAGACATGTAGGACAGTAAACACACCACGACTCTGTAATGTGTTTATTTTTTACCGTTACAGTCCCCAAAATAATAAGATTTATTTATCTCAATCATTTGTTTGTTTGTTTATTCAGTCAATTAGATTCATTTGAAATGCATAATGTAAACTAAAGCAGGTCCTGTGTAGCGTATACTGTGGCCCTGTCTTGTCAAAATGTCCAACAACACTTGTTTGACAGTCTTGCCAGCCCAAGCCTTTTATTTCCCACAAAAAACCCATCACACCACACATTGTTCCAATGACAAAAGATATAAACTGAGGGAATATTGTCAAAATTGTCAATTGTGAGTCACAAACCAACCAAACAAAAAATATATATAGCGAGGCTAGGTTGTCATGTCAAAACAAGAAACTAAAACACCATGGATTCTGTGAAAATAAATGATTTGCTTGGTTGTTCCTGATTCTGAAGGTTGTTAGAACACAATAACAAAAAACTTTAAATCAAAAACTAGTCAGGTACAGATGATTGGTCATGACGCTTTGGTCTCACTCGAGTGCATGCAACAGAACAGCTTGATTATATTTAGGAATAAATGAAGGTTTGGGCTTAAAATAAGTATGTTACGTGCGCAACTTTAAAACACTATATAGGTAACTTGCGTTCGTAAATTAATATAACAAAAACTGTCTAAAAATCAACCCCTCCAAATGTAAGTCAACTTTACAAGGAACACGAGCTGCATTTCTCTGAGTGAAAGTCCTGTGGTCCAATCCAACCATTCATCCACACCTCTGAGCTTACAATATTGTTGACAATTGTTTGGGTTTGAGTTAAAATCCCGATGCGACTCATTTCAATGCTAAAGAGTGCCTTGTGAGTTGGTATCAGACACTAAGGCACTTGACAAAAGTCGGTAGTTGACGAACGATTGAAACCATTAGCTGTCTGAAAGGTGATCAATCTAAAATGTCCTTTTGTAAAGTAATACAAAAGTTAGACGGACAACACTGAAATCATTGTTAATTAGAAGACCTGAGATGAAGTAGAGCAGCATTGTTTTAGAGTTTATGCAACTAAATACTTGGATTCAACACATTTTCACAGTTAAAAGACACCAAAATTAACTCCTTAAAGTTATTGAGCACTTAGAGCTGCAAACCCCATTTACTGTCTTAATTATTTGTTCTAAGTCTTTGGCCGTTTCTCAATCTCGAGGATACTGGCTTCCAAGCCAATATTTCAAGGATGCTATACGTCATCGAGTGCCGCCGAAGGACTGTTCCAGGCCGCGTCCTTGGTTTGGGGGAAATTTCGAGGCTGCACATGGGTAGACTTTGCGTCCTTAAATCCCCACAATGCTTTGCGCACGGACCAATTTCAAAAACCCTTGTGGAGAATGGCTGAACCGACGCAGCACACATTTAAATGTAAGTATGTAGTGGCGTAGAACATGTGTTGGTAAATATGTTACTTTGTTATCACCAAAAATGTGTTCCGTGAAAGAAAAGCAAGTTCATAATTAGATAGACATTTTCGGTACAGTTTATGTTGAAACCGTTAGAGAGAGTGGCACACTTAGCCTGTTCCATTCTTCTTCGTTTTCCCGAAGCCATGGCTTGGAAGTATACTTGCTTAGTTTCTGAAGGAAGTGACTTGGAAGTACGTGACTACCAAGCCAGCATCCTCGCGATTGAGAAACGGCCTTTGAGTTACCTGATTGTTTGGGGCGGTTACTTCCAGGTTGAGCAACAGGTGTGGCCATGGCCTGAGAACTCGTAAAGCCTGGAAAGCAGCAAATTGGGCCAAACCATTTGGTACCATGTCAAGGGGGGGATTTAGGCTTAGTCATTTGCATTGTACTCTGTGTCCATCTTAGTGAGCACTTATTTAGTTTGGTCAAGCCACTTAATATGTTCCCTACTGGTCATTGAGAGGTCACTTTGATTATTAAACACTTTATCGAGTTAACTTTATATTGATTAGTTGTGTTGTGTTGACCTATTTTATACACTGATGGTGAGATGAAGCTCCAATATGACATCTTAACAATGATATACTGAATTAAAGATGAGCAAAAGTTTTTGGAATAACTTCAAACATGTTGTCATGCCTTGAGTTATATTGTCTGTGGCTAATTAAAAATATGAATATTATTACAAACATTTCTCTTTTTTGTATTCCTCACTTTCTCCTGGGACTGTATGACCTTAACTCATCTTTGATTCAACAAGAAGCCAAGCTGAGCTGTTCACCTGTCACTTTGTTTCTTTCATTATCACCATGTGAACTCAGGAAAGAGTTACATAAGATTCCAACAACACATCCTGGTTTAGTCTGAGTGATCTCACCTTGAAACGGAGCAGGAATGCACAGTAACGCTCTGACACATCTGGGTCAAACCTGAGCTGCAAAACTCATCCTCCACAGATAGAGGTTATTACATGATGAGCAGGAGAGAGAGGGGGGGGGGGTCAATTTTCCCTGGTGTGACTCAGGTATTGGAATAAATGGATCATTTGAAAACACCAGCAAGAATACATATCACAAGAAAAAATACTTAAACATAAGTACATACCAGGTGAATTGTAAAAATGCTTACTTAGAGGATACCATTTGTCTTATTTGGATTACAATGCAACACTGTACAACTTAAATATAGAAGTATATAGCATTTAAACTAACAATTACATTTTAAGGAAATTGTATTGCTTTAGGTCAGAGGTCTTAAATGCGAGGCGGGCAACGATACAGTAAAAGGGTGAAGACAGTGAATGTTGAGTTTCTATGAGACAATGCAATGCAAATGGCAAGGCAAGTTTATTTATATAGCACATTTCAACACAAGGCAATTCAAAGTGCTTTACAAAAATGAAGGACATTAATAGCATTAAGAAGCATATTATAAAATGATAAGATAAGATAAAGCTACTGTCTCCCTTAGGAGAAATGTGTCTTGGGCATCGAGATAATAATAATCAATAAAATGATATCTAAAAACACTCATTTAAAAGCAAAGATACATGAATTACAGTTACAGTGCAGTGTGAGATACACACATCTGAACAAACCCCCCTTTGGAAAACTATAATCTGACCCCATGGTTCCTTTTAGTTTTTGCCGAAACTATTTCTCTTTTTTATTTTTTAATACACAGTTAAGTTTACCTTGTCTTTCTAGGACTTTTTTGGTGTCCTCCGTGAACCAAGGTCTTGAAACCAAAACTAATTCCTGTACCCCATGGTACCTTTTTAGTTTTCGCCAAAACTATTCCTCTTTTCTTTAAATGCACATTAGTTAAGTTTAAGTTGTCTTTTCTAGGACCTTTTTGGTGTCCTCCGCGAACCAGGGTCTTGAAACCAAAACTAATTCCTGTACCCCATGGTACCTTTTTAGTTTTCGCCAAAACTATTCCTCTTTTCTTTAAATGCACATTAGTTAAGTTTAAGTTGTCTTTTCTAGGACCTTTTTGGTGTCCTCCGCGAACCAGGGTCTTGAAACCAAAATGGCACACGTAGGGGACTTTAACCCCAATAATGACTTCAACTACCTTTGGGGGGACTTCAAGGCAATTCAAAGTGCTTTACAAAAATGAAAGACATTAAGAAAATGGCATTAAAAAGCAAAGATAATGAAAGTTACAGTGCAGTCTAAGATATGAATAGTTCAATTAAAAGCAGCGACAAAAATAAAAGTCTTCAGCCTGGATTTAAAAGTAGTCAGAGTTGCAGCGGACCTGCAGGTTTCTGGGAGTTTGTTCCAGATATTTGGAGCATAATAACTGAACGCTGCTTCTCCATGTTTAGTTCTGATATGATAAGTTAATTATTGTAGCTTGGCTTATTTATAAATACAGTCAGTACTTGGAGCACCAGGACTCAAGTTACTCAAACCGGGCTGTTCGATTAAAGCCCCCACTAGAGGCCTGAACAACTTCTGTTAACTGTTTGTGTTATTCTTAAATTGCATTGTGATTTGTTCTCTATCTTCATGACTTATTGATATAACTTTGGTGATCTCCTAACCTTTCTAGAAACACCATTAGGTTAAACTTAAATGCATCCAACTATTTGGTTGTATTAACAAATCACTCCGAAAAAATGGCATTCCATCAGCCTCAGCTATACAGTGTGTTTTGTTCTTGATAAAAATGCATGTTAAAATGCTCAACTAAAATGTTGATATGGTGAACATTATACCAGTTATTTATAACGCCTGATTTCAACCTTACACCACTGAACAACCAAGTCGCCCTTCAAAATAAAAGTCTCTATAAAGACTGTAAGATCTTACAACTTCTGGCAACTTTTCTAGAAGCAGTAAAGGTCCCATGTCATGGCCATTTCTACTGATCATAATTCCATTGTTGAGGTCTACTAGAATAGATTTATATCGTGCAATTTTCCAAACTCACATTGGTTTCTCATACAGCATCTCTGTATAGTCTGTGTATTCACTCTCTGTCCTAAACGGCTTGTTGGAGCTCCTGCCCCCCCCCCCCCTCCCTGTGAGCCCAGTGTACTCTGATTGGTCGGAGATGTTGCGAGGCTCGCTGCTCGGTGAGCGGGCTTACTGGTGTGGTTTCCGGGTCGGCGATACAGCGTGAAACTCATCCTGAGCACACAAACACTCACAGCCGAAGTAAAAACAATAAGTGTGGCTTGATATTGAGTAAGAAAAAGGTTTATAAATGCTGTGAGAATGGGTCTGCGGAGAGCATTTCTCCACCATCCCAACTCGTCTATTACCAACCAGGGAGCTCTATGCAAGTCAATGGGACTCCCTGTTAGTTGAACATTTACGCTAAAGGTCCCCCCACTGCGTTTGATAGTGACGCCAAGGGATCCTGGTGTGTGTGAGGAGCTCCGGGGATTGGTCCATTTTGGTTCCGGGACCCGCATGACATCAAGAAAAAGAGAAATCTCCAACGAGGCGTTCTGGGGCAGCATAGACAGGTCTTTTCTGTGTTAGAGTTTTACTCGCTACAGGGTGTACTTTGAGGGTTAGTGACTCTGCAGACCGTTTACATGCAGACAAACCTTCATAACAACAAGGGGACGGGTAATAACCGGAAAAGCATGACATGGGACCTTTAAATATTAGATTTATGAAGTTATGTAAAACCTAGACCCTAATAATTTGTCTAAGAAAAACTAAAGACATGTGAATGAATAAAGACAGAGAACAGCGGAGAGAGAATTTAGAATGTGATGGTTGCGGTCAAGGAAATGGCAGGGCTGAGTCACTGGGAGGAATTAATGCTATAAACACACACACATATACACACACTCCTGCAGGGAGGCTGTGCAAGCACACACACACACTCAACACATTCAACCACACTTACATATTCATTTTTTTTCTGTCACACACACACACACACACACACACACACACACACACACACACACACACACACACACACACACACACACACACACACACACACACACACACACACACACACACACACACACACACACACACACACACACACACACACACACACACACACACACACACACACACACACACACACACACACACACACACAGCCCTCTGCGGTCTCAAACAGTGTGTTTTTGCCAAACACCTGTGTAATCGTACAGCTGCGGAGAATGCTGGGAAAGGACCGGGGGAACTGAGCACTGCACAGCTAATACCCTTTGATTCCACCCGGATCACTGTGTGTGTGTGTGTGTGTGTGTGTGTGTGTGTGTGTGTGTGTGTGTGGTGTGTGTGTGTGTGTGTGTGTGTGTGTGTGTGTGTGTGTGTGTGTGTATAAGTGTGTGTGAGTGTGTAACAGTGTGAGTGCTCTTGGAGATTGGAGAGAAAGAGAGGGAGGGAGGAAGAGCGAGAGAGTGGATGAGAGCTGGCTGAAGTTTGTTTTGTGTTGTTGCGATGTGTGCGTGAATGCGTGTGTGTGTTAGTGTGTATAATCTGTCCTCGGTATCAGCATTCAACAAATTCCTGTATCCTCCCCCAGCTGAACCCATCGAGCGCCCTCTTCCTAAAAACTGTCAAACCATCCACCGCAGAGGAAGAAGCTGCTGTCACTTTGTGTTTGTTTTTAGCCATGAACTAAGGTGGCCATTAGGAAAAAAACATGCTGCAAATATGAAAAAACAAAGGAGCTAAAACACGTGCAAATTAAGAAATCCGACTTGATGAAACGTGCGCAGTATAAACTAAAAGTGCTGCATAAATAATGCTGTAAATAAAAAAAGGCAGAAGCTATTTACACCCAGGTGTCCGTAGCTAACAATGCTATTTACACCCAGGTGTCCGTAGCTAACAATGCTATTTACACCCAGGTGTCCGTAGCTAAACAATGCTATTTACACCCAGTGTCCGTAGCTAACAATGCTATTTACACCCAGGTGTCCGTAGCTAACAATGCTATTTACACCCAGGTGTCCGTAGCTAACAATGCTATTTACAGACGGGTGTCCGTAGCTAACAATGCTATTTAAATCCCGATGGGCCGGTACTGAAGTGGGCCGGTCGGACGATGTGGGCCGGGCGGATAGGTCACTAGCACCCTCCTGTCCGTCCGTCGATAATTTACTAGCGGAATTTACTTGCGGTACCGTGGTGGGCCGGTCGGATAAGTCACTAGCACCCTTCTGGCACTTTCTACGATTGCTTGGTTAGTACCTGAACATCAGGGACCAAAAACACCTGTGCTGTATTGTGCACACGGCTGTAATGTAATAAATGTCCCACAGACCCCCCTGATGAAAGGGGGTTAATTAATCTGCCACAACAGTCGGAAAGAAGTTATGAGACGTGATGAATTTTACCACAACAGTAAACAGTGACTTAAAATTAATTTTGTAATTGTGCCTGAATCAGTCTATTGAATATGTAGGCCTACCCCTGAGGCTCTTCGTGTGGTCCTGCTGGACGCTGGCAGGATCTGCGTCTTTCAGCAGGGCTTCAGCATTCATACATAAAACACAATTACATATGTATTAACAATATACAGTAGAAATTCATTTTACAAATGATTCATGCCCCACCCTTGTGTGGCTTTAAGTTGAACCCACAATCAAACATCTCTCCCTACAAGACGTTTAGAGAGCACACAGTTTACAAGTTACTAATAACAAGTAAGATCAAATAAGAAAGCTAAAAGTTGAAAAGCTGAAAAAGGCTGCATGCTCCCTTGGCATAGGCACACTTTACTAAACATGAGTCTAAATCATAGGTCTAAATATGATACCAAAGCAGAAGAAAAAAAGACATAATTAAATGACATAAACATAATATTCTGTTTACCATATCATTGTGGGTCGGCAATTCACTGAGAGGTTTTTAGACCTTGTGATTTTTATTGGCATATTTTGGTGCAGCAACTTCTACAGTTCAGCAGTTCTGACAGCTTCCTCAGGGTCTTTCTGCACGTCAGGAACATTCACTCTATTAAGACCTGACAGGATGCACAAAATGAAGAAATAAAAACAGAATAATCTCTTTAGAAATGAGATTTCTGTCCTGCAATATGTCTCTTTTTTTAGATTTCAGAAGTTAGATTTTGGCTTCCAGATAACTATTAGCCGCTTTCACACCAAGTACTTTGCCGTACTTAGTTCCCAGCACTTAGTTTCCCCCATGGAACTAAAGCGCAGATCGCGTTCACACCGGAATAAATTCCCTGAGGGAGGATTACGCAAATGAGCCGCTGACGTCACTTCTTCTTCTTCTTCTTCTTCTTCTGCTTTGGGGTTTCTGGCAGGCCGCAAACAACTTCACAGCGTATACTGCCCAAGCCCCCAGGAAGTGCGCCGGACTCAGATGAAAATATCATGGATGTATAATAAGAACTGGATACAGCGTGGGAGGCGGGGCCTCATTAATTCTTATGAGAGCTGCTCATTAGCGCATGATGATAAAATGGCCCAACTTTTGAGAGTGAAACGTCACAGATTACCCAGCATGCCTGAGAAGTACCCGTATGTGCACTCATAGAGCATGCGCAACTTTAACCAAAATGCTCGTTCACATCAAGCACGTCAATTTGCGTACACGTAACAGCACCGTGCGTTCATGACAGCATGGTAATGGATTGTTGTTATCATGGATTTGATATGAACGAGGCGGCAGTTAGCAGCTAGCGGCTAGCTAGTAATGATGCTAATGTACACATCAATCGTTATGTACTTATATTACGCTGTAACAGGATCTAGTGATATCCAACAGAGCTTCATTTAGCATGAAATTATTATTGTACTGTATATATATATATATATTTATATACAGTGCAATAAGCTTCTTAGTGCAATACGAAGCTACAGGGACGTTAATAATGTCGGTAATATTAACTTTATTTAATACAACATTTACGGTACAAGATTTAATCATACAGCCCATGTAGTATGATAATGAATTACAGCAAACATGTGCAATATATCCATTATTACAGCTCCGTGGGATGGCAGTAAGACGATATGGATCCGTTCTTATTGTGCATCCATGGGTAAAGATAAACGCAACTCACATTGGTTTCTCATACAGCATCTCTGTAAACTACGTGTATTCACTGAATTTCACTCTCTGCCTTTAACGGCTCGTTGTAGCTCCAGCCCCACCCTCCCTGTGAGCACAGTGTGCTCTGATTGGTCGGGACACATAACATGAACGTGCCGGGCGGCGCGGTCCCGTGGGTTAGATGCGCGTTCATAATGCAGAGGGAAATAACTCTCAGAATAACGTTATTAGCAAATTTTCACAACTTGAGGAACGAATGTTTTTAATAAGGGCTATACAAGTGTTCATACTGGGTAGTTTATTTAGTTTAAAAAAAAAGTATCCAACGAGTTACAGACCACTCTTTCCCCATGTAAGTCAATGGGAAAAAGTGTTTCCGGGCCTGGCAACCAAACGGAAGTGTAGTACCGCCGTTTGGCCAGCACGAATATTTTCATCTGAGTCCGGGGCACTTCCTGGGGGCTTGGAAAATATTCGTGCTGGCCAAACGGCGGTACTACACTTCCGTTTGGTTGCCAGGCCCGGAAACACTTTTTCCCATTGACTTACATGGGGAAAGAGTGGTCTGTAACTCGTTGGATAATTTTTTTAAACTAAATAAACTACCCAGTATGAACACTTGTATAGCCCTTATTAAAAACATTCGTTCCTCAAGTTGTAAAAATGTGCTAATAACGTTATTCTGAGAGTTATTTCCCTCTGCATTATGAACGCGCATCTAACCCACGGGACCGCGCCGCCCGGCACATTCATGTTACGTGTCCCGAACACTGTGCTCACAGGAAGGGTGGGGGCTGGAGCTATTGGAGCTACAACGAGCCGTTAAAGGCAGAGAGTGAAATTCAGTGAATACACGTAGTTTACAGAGATGCTGTTTGAGAAACCAATGTGAGTTGCGTTTATCTTTACCCATGGATGCACAATAAGAACGGACCCATATCGTCTTACTGCCATCCCACGGAGCTGTAATAATGGATATATTGCACATGTTTGCTGTAATTCATTATCATACTACATGGGCTGTATGATTAAATCTTGTACCGTAAATGTTGTATTAAATAAAGTTAATATTACCGACATTATTAACGTCCCTGTAGCTTCGTATTGCACTAAGAAGCTTATTGCACTGTATATAAATATATATATATATATATATATATATACAGTGCAATAATTATTTCATGCTAAATGAAGCTCTGTTGGATATCACTAGATCCTGTTACAGCGTAATATAAGTACATAACGATTGATGTGTACATTAGCATCATTACTAGCTAGCCGCTAGCTGCTAACTGCCGCCTCGTTCATATCAAATCCATGATACAACAATCCATTACCATGCTGTCAAAAACGCGCGGTGCTGTTACGTGTACGCAAATTGACGTGCTTGATGTGAACGAGCATTTTGGTTAAAGTTGCGCATGCTCTATGAGTGCACATACGAGTACTTCTCAGGCATGCTGGGTAATCTGTGACGTTTCACTCTCTCAAAAGTTGGGCCATTTTATCATCATGCGCTAATGAGCAGCTCTCATAGGAATGAATGAGGCCCCGCCTCCCACGCTGTATCCAGTTCTTATTATACATCCATGATACTGCCACCCGAAGTCCCCGGCCGGAAGTCCCTGGAGTTGGGGACTGGCTTAGTGATGGGAATTACGGCTCTTCTTGGTGAGCCGGATCATTTGGCTCGGCTCACCAAGAAGAGCCGGCTCTTTCAGGTCCCAAACCAACACCGTCTCTTCAGTTTACCACATATTATACCTTTTATAATTAAATCAAATGTAGCCCTGTTTTGACTAATGATTTATATGTGTAGACATATATCACTTAAATTATTCAATACATCCTTTGTACTGAAGTATTCAAAAGTAAAAATAACATGTTTAATATAAATTATTTGCTGTGGCCAAATGTTTTCATTGCATTTACAGACCCTTGTAACTCTCTGATACCACCCAATGCATGCACTGACTTGCTTGTAGAACCACGCTACACAAAGCAGATAGCAACACCTATAAAAACTTAAGCATAGACATTTAAAAAAAGGGGCTACTGTATCGACATTTTAAAATTATATTTAAAGAAAAGGCCCTGACAAAACAGCAGGGCTCTATTTCAGTAACTATTAACTATAGAAAAAAGACAGCAACAGCTGACATCAAATCTTTGCTGAGCTCAAGGATAAACATAAATAAATAACATAGTGAAAATAAATATATTGCAATGCTCAAAACAGCAGCATCCAACCGCCTCTAATCATAAAAAAAACATAATAAAAATAAATGTATTGCAATGCTCAAAACAGCAGCATCCAACAGTCTCTATTACATGTCACTGCATGCATGCACAGAGCAGCTGTAGCGCGGAGATCATCATATCATTCTGTCTTGTATTACTTAACAAAAAAACGGTTCGTTCGCGGGCGCGAGCCGGCTCCCGTCGTTCACTTAAAAGATCCGGCTCTTTGAGCCGGCTTGTTCGCGACCGACACATCACTCGACTGGCCACTCCACCGCTCCCATGTTTTCTTTTGTGTTGCCATAAGTTAGTCTCTCTCCGTTGGTGCGCCGGGCTAATGCTAATGCTAATAATGCTAATGCCAGCAAATACAATGGTGGCTTCACAAAACGGGGCGTGGTTTGCAATTCGCCCAGCCAATCAGAAATTGGAACTTTTTTCTCTCCAGGAAAGTACCTGCTCTCTAGCAGGGACAGAAAAAGGGGTAAAAGTTCTCATGAACTAAGTTCTCTTTTTGGTGTGAACGTGAAATCCCAGAAACTATCGGAACTAAAAGGGAAAAGTACGGGGGAAAGTACTCCAGTGTGAAAGCGCCTATTGCTAAGTTTGTCAACCTAAACACAACCACTGGTGCAGGGACGTGCACAGACATTTGGAGGGGCTATTGCTCTAAACTGGAAAAAGGGCCTTTTGAAAATTCTAACATAAACTCATAAAATAAAAACACAACACTGTCATTGCAAGTGACACTCAGTTGACTTTTATGTCCAACTGCTAAATTCGTTATTTGCGGTCCATATCTCATTAAAATATCTAATGTTAGTAACTATTAAAGAAACAATGGGGACAATTCTGTTTTAATGTAGTTTTATCGTTGTTACTGCTGTGCAGACATAGGCTACTGATAACATAGGGCTTCTATAATTACCTTAAATAAACTCACTAATTAATTAAACCAGTTCAATACGCATTATTCTTATCATTCTTTATGAGCGTAGTAACGGTAAGGTATCTAATTACTTATTTATTTAGAATTCCATAACTTAATAACAGAGATGGTCAAGCTAAAGTGCATGGCAGAAATCCTACAATAAAGCGGGACAGTGAAGTGTTCTCCGTGAGAGGGCGATCAAGAAAAGAGAGCGAGGGTGAGGGAGTTTACGGAGCAGAGTAAAAGACACAGAAAGACAGAAGCACAATAACAAGTAGGCTATATGTAGGTGTTTTTTTTGTAAGTAACCGGCGGTGTCAAGAGGAAGTAAAGTCCCCTGGTTTGTCCCCTATACTCTAACGGACAGGAGCCAGGGCAGGCATTTGGTGTGATCACCATAGCCATATGAGTTTGGACTCGGAGGGCTTTCCTTTGCTTCCAGCTGTCAGATTGTAAACAAAGTCACGTGACTGGGGGCAGATGACAGCGCGGACAAGGTAGGCTTGTTTGAGACAAGCGAGACCTGCGCAGACCTGCGCAATTTCGATCAACGTCTTGCTAGTGCGTTGCATGATGGTTAGTCATTTTGTCCGACTTCCTCTGGAGGCTCGCCTACATGAGACGTTGAAATCTCGCGGGACAAAGACGCCCGCAGCCTGAGAGCGAGGCGCGGCGAGGAGGAGCAGTTCCTCTCCACGGGCTGCGGAAGCGAAATGCTTGATGGGAAACGACTCGCTGGTATCTCGAGCTGAGCGCTCATTGGTGGTTTTTACCACTTGCTGGTGAAGAAACTCTCCAATTGGCTCGGCAAAAGTTTGTTGTTGTTTTGTGTCAGTTTTACGTCCCCCCCTCAATTAACATTTTTCATAATTGTTCTACAATGTTTATCATCATGAAATTCATATCTATATATGTTATACTATACTTGCACTGCTTACCGTTTTCATACTTTATATATCTTAGCATATTCATACACACTGTTCATACTGCTCACAGGCTGCTGTGTATATTCATACCCCTCACTGTTTATTCATCATTCAATTCATTCTATATTTTATTCTGTAGATTATTACTTTTCACTTTACTGCTTGTTGCACTCCTGGTTAGAAGCTAAACTGCATTTCGTTGTCTCAGTACCTGTAATCTGTGCAATAACAATAAAGTTGAATCTAATCTTGAGCAGGAACTAAATGTATTTAGCCTACTTAGTACATATCTGACATTAACGATTAAACACATGTGTGCATTCTTTATAAATGCAAACCGAGCCAAGCCGACTCCGGAGGTGGCGGTATGTACCTTAAAGTTGTTTGCAATCCGCCAAAAAACCGAGAGAAGAAGAAGAAGAAGGCGAATAAGAAGATGAAGAAGAAGAAGCCGACTCGGAGCTGTCCGACTTCAGGCAAGCTTTTTGAGACCTCCCCCGGCTGTGATCGGCTATTCTCGTCTACTTTCGAGGCGAGCCGCAACGCGTCTCAAACAAGCCTGGTGTGTTTCCCGCAGCGAGACGCTACAATACTAATTGTGGGCTTATCATGTTGATTCGGCCACAATAGAAAACAAAAAAACTCTGGCTCTCTCCAGAGGGGCAGGTCAGGCAAAAATGGCAAAAGGGCCGTTGCCCGGGCAACATTAGCCCGTACCTGTGCACGTCCCTGCACTGGTGTAATTCAGTCAAGTAAATGTACTCAAGTACTGTATATAAGTACAATATTGGGTACTTCATTATCCAATAATGATATGATTGTAAACTGGGCTATCATGCACAATAAGTACTTTTCGTATTGGTATTTTAAGTATAGTTTAATGCCATTACTTACTTAAGATAACATTTTGAATGTAGGACTTTTACTTGCAAACAAAGTATTTTTGTATTATTTCAACTCCTACTAAGACAGCTGAGTACTTCTAACACAGTGTGCATCTGGACCCGGTGACGACATTACCTATTGACGCAGCAACCACTGTAAGTTATATTCTTGTTTAATTAGACTTCTCTGTTTCATTTATTCGACTCTGTATAAATTGTTATTGTAGCGTAAACGGCTAAATCGTGTTTGAGAGATTTTAAATCTCAGATCTGCTCAGTCGAAACCTGCTTTACAGGTCTCAGCACTCAAGCCTGCATTAATATAGGCACGGCCAGTCTATTGATAGCGTGAAGTACAACCGCGTGACTCAGTCATTTTGTACCTTAAAAAGCATTTAAATACCGCATTTAAAATCTGATGAACTCAGTGTGCATCTGGACCCGGTGACGACATTACCTATTGACGCAGCAACCACTGTAAGTTATATTCTTGTTTAATTAGACTTCTCTGTTTCATTTATTCGACTCTGTATAAATTGTTATTGTAGCGTAAACGGCTAAATCGCGTTTGAGAGATTTTAAATCTCAGATCTGCTCAGGCGAAACCTGCTTTACAGGTCTCAGCACTCAAGCCTGCATTAATATAGGCACGGCCAGTCTATTGATAGCGTGAAGTACAACCGCGTGACTCAGTCATTTTGTACCTTAAAAAGCATTTAAATACCGCATTTAAAATCTGATGAACTCAGTGTGCATCTGGACCCGGTGACGACATTACCTATTGACGCAGCAACCACTGTAAGTTATATTCTTGTTTAATTAGACTTCTCTGTTTCATTTATTCGACTCTGTATAAATTGTTATTGTAGCGTAAATGGCTAAATCGCGTTTGAGAGATTTTAAATCTCAGATCTGCTCAGACGAAACCTGCTTTACAGGTCTCAGCACTCAAGCCTGCATTAATATAGGCACGGCCAGTCTATTGATAACGTGAAGTACAACCGCGTGACTCAGTCATTTTGTACCTTAAAAAGCATTTAAATACCGCATTTAAAATCTGATGAACTCAGTGTGCATCTGGACCCGGTGACGACATTACCTATTGACGCAGCAACCACTGTAAGTTATATTCTTGTTTAATTAGACTTCTCTGTTTCATTTATTCGACTCTGTATAAATTGTTATTGTAGCGTAAACGGCTAAATCGCGTTTGAGAGATTTTAAATCTCAGATCTGCTCAGGCGAAACCTGCTTTACAGGTCTCAGCACTCAAGCCTGCATTAATATAGGCACGGCCAGTCTATTGATAGCGTGAAGTACAACCGCGTGACTCAGTCATTTTGTACCTTAAAAAGCATTTAAATACCGCATTTAAAATCTGATGAACACAGTGTGCATCTGGACCCGGTGACGACATTACCTATTGACGCAGCAACCACTGTAAGTTATATTCTTGTTTAATTAGACTTCTCTGTTTCATTTATTCGACTCTGTATAAATTGTTATTGTAGCGTAAACGGCTAAATCGTGTTTGAGAGATTTTAAATCTCAGATCTGCTCAGGCGAAACCTGCTTTACAGGTCTCAGCACTCAAGCCTGCATTAATATAGGCACGGCCAGTCTATTGTCGCCCATCAGCTGTAGATAGTTAACTAATTAGAGGGCCGTGGCCCTACAGCTGTGAGAACTGAGCAATCAGGCGTCCATTTCGGGTAGCTCTTTCCTGGAGCGTCAGTTTCAGCGTCAGACAGCCGAAGACTGACAAAGACATTGGAGTCCTGCGGGAGTAAGACTGACAAAGACATTGGAGTCCTGCGGGAGTCACGAGGGAGGCAAAGAGGAGGCAAATCCTACTCTGATCGAGCTGGTGTCTTATTTCTCTTTTCTTTAGTTTTCTAGCCCCGCATGCTATAATCATGTGTATTTTCTCTATTCCTGTTCATGTGTCTTCTCGCAATTATCACTGGCCCCGTGTATCTCCTAATCGATATAACCGGCCTGCTCTCGTCTATCCCACGTGCTCCACTGAGATCCAACATCTAGTTTCTGGTGGCCTGTGGAATTGCCAGTCAGCTGTTCCTAAGGCTGACTTCATCTCTGGCTACGCCTCCCTGCAGTCTCTGGATTTCCTTGCTCTCACTGAGACCTGGATTACTCCATCCAACACATCCACCCCAGCAGCTCTCTCCACTGCATATTCCTTCTCCCATACACCCAGACCCACTGGCAGAGGAGGTGGCACTGGTCTCCTGCTCTCTCCCAAATGGAGCTTTTCCCTCTTCAAGCTACCTAACTTCACTCCTTCCACCTTTGAATTCCATGCCGTCACAGTAACCCATCCTATACAGTTAACCATTGTTGTTCTCTACCGTCCACCAGGCGCCTTGGGGGACTTCTTAGAGGAATTAGATAATCTCCTCTCACTCATCCCTGAAACTGGCCCTCCCGCTGTACTTCTCTGAGACTTCAACCTCCAGACGGGGAAGATAGACGAACTAACATCTCTGTTAACTGCCTTTGCTTTCTCACTGTCTCCGTCCCCACCGACTCATAAAGCTGGCAATGTCCTTGATCTCATATTCTCAAGGAACTGCGCTACTTCTAACCTCTCTGTAAACCCGCTCCACACATCCGATCACTTCTTCATTTCATTCTCTCTATCCCTTTCCAAACATAACAAACTAATCTCTTCTCATCCTGCACTTGTCCGCCGTAACCTTCGCTCCCTCTCCCCCTCTAGCTTTGCCTCGTCGGTGCTCTCAGCCCTCCCTTCCTCTGATTCGTTCCATCTCCTGCCTCCAAACTCTGCTGCAGAAACTCTCCTCTCTACTCTCTCATCCACTCTGGACTCGCTCTGTCCTCTCACATCTCGGCAGGCTCGTCAGTCCCCTCCTGCTCCCTGGCTAAATGATGCACTGCGTGCTAATAGAACCGTCCTTAGGGCAGCAGAGCGGAAATGGTGGAAATCCAAACACCGTGACGACCTCCTAACCTATCAGGCTCTCCTCTCCTCTTTCTCTGCTTCGATCTCTCAGGCAAAAAGCACTTTCTTTCAAGATAAGATCCAATCTTCATATTCCAATCCTAAAAAACTATTTTCCATCTTCTCCACCCTCTTGGACCCTCCCAAAGCCCCTCCCCCCTCCTCACTTCTGTCAAGCGACTTTGTTACCCACTTTGAAAAAAAAGGTTGATGATATTCGCTCTTCTTTTTCTGACTCACCTTTACTCACCGCTGGGTCACCAGACCCTCCTTCCACCAACACACTTACCTCCTTTTCCCCTCTCTCTCCAAGTGAAGTTCTTACCCTCATTACCTCTGCCCGCCCTACCACCTGTCCTCTGGACCCTATCCCTTCAAACCTCCTTCAGACTATCGCTCCTGATATTCTACAGTTTCTCACCCATTTCATCAACACTTCTCTAACTTCTGGTCACTTTCCAAACAGTCTCAAGGAGGCAAGAGTAAACCCTCTCCTAAAGAAACCCACTCTCAACCCGTCTGATGTTATAAACTACAGGCCTGTCTCTCTCCTCCCGTTCCTGTCTAAATCACTTGAACGCGCTGTCTTTAAACAACTCTCCTGTTATCTCAATCAGAACAACCTTCTGGATCCGCACCAGTCTGGTTTCAAGGCAGGTCACTCCACAGAAACTGCTCTCATTGCTGTCACGGAGGAACTGCACACTGCCAAAACTGCATCCCTCTCCTCTGTCATCATCCTATTGGACCTGTCTGCTGCATTCGACACGGTGAATCATCAGATCCTCCTTCGCACTCTCCAAAAACTTGGAGTTTTAGGCTCTGCACTTTCCCTCCTCACCTCATACCTGAAAGACCGTACCTACAGGGTGACTTGGAGAGGGTCTGAGTCCGACCCTTGTCAATTAACTACGGGGGTCCCTCAGGGCTCTGTTCTTGGTCCCCTCCTCTTCTCCCTGTACACAAACTCGCTCGGATCAGTCATTAGCCCGCATGGTTTTTCATACCACTGCTACGCTGATGACACCCAATTAATTCTGTCCGTTCCCCGCTCAGAGACCCAGGTCGTTGCACGCATCTCTGCTTGTCTAGCTGACATCTCTCAGTGGATGTCTGCTCACCACCTCAAGCTCAACCTTGACAAGACTGAGCCGCTCTTACTCCCGGGAAAAGATTGTCCCACTCTTGACCTAACAATCAACATCGGCACCTCAGTTGTTTCCCCGACTCAGACTGCAAGGAATCTGGGTGTGACCCTAGATAACAACCTGTCCTTCACTGCAAACATCGCTGCTACAACCCGTTACTGCAGATACACGCTTTACAACATCAGGAAGATACGTCCCCAGCTGACTCAGAAAGCGACTCAGGTTCTGGTCCAGGCTCTCGTCATCTCACGCCTAGACTACTGCAACTCCCTCCTGGCTGGTCTACCTGCATGTGCCATCCGACCTCTGCAGCTCATCCAGAATGCAGCGGCTCGTCTGGTTTCAACCTTCCTAAATTCTCCCACACCACTCCGCTCCTCCGCTCCCTTCACTGGCTTCCGGTAACTGCTAGAATCCACTTCAAGACACTGGTACTTGCTTACCATGCTGCGAATGGATCTGGCCCTTCCTACATCCAGGACATGGTTAAACCGTACACCCCAGCGCGTGCACTACGCTCTGCATCAGCCAAACGACTCGTTTGCGCCCTCGCTGCGAGGGGGACCCAAGTTCCCATCGGCGAAAACACGTGGGTTTGCTGTCCTGGCTCCAAGATGGTGGAATGAGCTCCCCATTGACATCAGGACGGCAGATAGCTTGCACATCTTCCGGCGCAAACTGAAAACTAATCTCTTTCGACTCCACTTCGAGCGTTAGAACGATTAACGAAGCACTTTTATACTAATAAAGGACTGGCTTACCTAAAGCCAGTTGAGTAGCACTTGAAATGTTTGGCTCTATGAAACCTGATGTACTTATATGATTCTGTTTTCTTCAAGGTTGTGTCTTCCTGGTCGAATGTACTTATTGTAAGTCGCTTTGGATAAAAGCGTCAGCTAAATGCAATTATGTAATGTAAAAATGTAATGTAATGTGATTAGTCTTGTGTGCATTTAAGTTCTGTATTTTTCTTTCAGTCTGTGTAAGATTCTCGACGTTGTTGGATGGATTTTGGTTCGTACGAGTTTATTTTTTGCCGTGCTTTACTTTGTTTGCCTGGCCTTTTCCATGAATAAAGGAGTTTGATTCAACCAACGGGTTCCTGCATTTGGGTCCTATATATACCTCGCCGTCCAGCCGTAACACGTATAGCAAGACGAAATACAGAAGATAAAAGCAGGAGAGTTTTGGCAATCTTACATTGCAGCGCAGACAACAGGCGAGTGATCACTACAAAACGACAATGCCAAGGTAACGTTCACTAACTAGCAATGTGTTTAGGGTCACGCTCACTATACGACCAAAGTGTTTAAAGTATTTAATACATTTTAGCTACCACTTTTACGTATTAAAATATGTATGCTTTGTATGTGTATTTCAGAAGTTATACCAACTGGAAAGGCCCGACAATCTGCTCCCACACAAACAGCTTTTCTTCAGCTATTCGTGGAGCCAGTGGGGCCCAGAACTTAGAGGGCTACGCCTATACTCATAGAAGCTGGAGTTACAGTAGGTAACTTCAGTTCTATTTCGTATAGGCTTCGTCCTCTAAGGCTATCGCTATTGGGTTAAGGGCGAAGCATGATGTAGTCTGCGCCCCACTGGGTCCGCCCGGTACCAGAAGCACAGACTGTTGACTACTGCTGGAGTAGATATCTCTGCTCCGCACCGATCCTATATGAGTTTGCTTTAAAAGAAGGAAAACTCAAAACAACCAGGACGAGGGTTAAACAATAATCTGTTTTAATAATAAACGGTAATAATACAATACACTTCTCAAAGGGGTCAGGCCTCCCCCTGCTCTGGTCCTAATGCCGGGAGAACTTGACGGCCGCAGGAAAGAGACCGGACACAAGGCCGAACAGGCTTACATACAAGAATAAAACAGGAGGAGTTGGGTCAGCTGGTCATCTTTTCAGGTCATCTCATTGGGAGATGCAAAAAATGCTGTGTCGCAGCGAATCAGCTCATGCCAGCAGAGGTCCCGCAAACAGTCTCAGTTTGAAGCAAAACAAACACATCTGGCATTCGCTGTCTCATATTTCTGCAGCCTCCACACACACAGCCCCCCACATTCCAGAGACCTCAGTTGTGTCTAAAGAATATTCCTTGCTCACAAAGATATACTGCTTATTATTAATACAAAGTAATTAAACACACATCTCTATCATTAACAGAAGTTGATTGTTCCTTTTAGCTTAAGGGCTTCTGTGAACTTCCTTTCACCTCCAAGTCCGCGTTTACTGGAATGAATGCATTCATTGACAATTCAGAATATTGTCTTGTTAACTGTGTGACTCAATTCTCAAGGCCTGCAGGATGCGCATTATTAACTTAGGAAGAATGTAACCATATATCTGGGGAAAATGTCCCTTGTAGTTCCCTTGTTCATTCGCACAGACTATTGATAATTAACAGAGACACTCAAGGGGCCTCTTTTAATATCTCGAAATTGCAACAAGACTTTCTGCCATTTCAAATGTAACACACTTCTTAAATATCAGATGATAATAATCTTCACTACTCAGATAATAACCCATGCCTATCGCGCATCACAGTCCCTGGAATATAGCATAACATGAATATTCTCCATGAGGGGACGAAGGCTGGGAATAATACAAACCTGCCGCTGTGAAAAGGTATAGAGTGGCGAAGTCACGCCCATCTACTTCCGGTCCATGGGACCTTATTTCGGAAAAATAATGTATTGAAGTCACATGGAGAGAGAAAACGTATCTTTAGATCCCGTTGAATTGTGCCATGAATTACACATATGATGTTTTGTCAATCTTAAAAAATCATTTCCATGTAAAAAAAGTCAGTTTGTCGTAAAACTGTTGAAATATAAGACTATGAAAATACGCAACTAGAAAGACTACAAATCCAGAGTCACGTAAGTGATGTCACAATTGTTTTCCTCCACTAAGAGATAGCTAAGATCAGTGCCATATATATATATAATCTATCTATATGGCGCTGGCTAAGATAAGATAACTTAAACAAGATGCATGCCCCGGTTTGAAACTGTCCCGTTTTTTAATATACGTTAAAAAACACATAGCAAGGTGAAATAAAACGTTTCATGTCAGGAAACACTGGGTAAACAGACTACGGCCAAGCCGCAGCCCCCACTTCGGAAAACAGTCAGGCCAGCCCGCACGTTGTATTGCGGTGCGCGAATATCCTATGCATTACGGTAGAGGCCTGTAAAAAACTGCCTTCAAAATAAAAGCGTTTACTCGGTCAATAACAAATATACCTAAAAAACACACCAAACATATTCATATATACTGGAGCTTAAATTAAGAAATATGTGCTATATAATGTGATCAATAATAATATAAAATAAAATAAGTATAACTACCACATTATAACTGAGTGAATGTAAAATGTAAGTATACAGTTATGAAGACATATCTGACATTTCCACTGGGTGACTAATTTCAATTGATGTTGACACCATCTCACAATAACAGTACTTTCTGAAGCACAATTTAAAATGTATGCTGTTTAAAATCTCAAATTAGATCTATTGTCCATCTATATTTTTATTATTATTTAATGGAAACCATGTTAGGATATGTCTGTGTTGTTGTTTTGTCTTGTCTTTTTCTATCTTTGGGTTTCCTGTTTTATTTTGTAAAGTGTTCACCCCCGTTTCCTGCCTGTTGCTTTCTGTCTGTTTTCCCTCCCTGATTACCCGATTGTGTTCACCTGGTGCCGCTGTGTTTTCTCCTACCTCCTCACCTGTCTTGTGTTTGTTTGATTAGTCCTGGGTGTATTTAAGTTCTGGTTTTTCCGTCTGTCTTTTTCGGTTCGTCTTGTGTTTTGAGTAATTCTGCGGTAAAATGGTAAATGGTAAATGGACTGTACTTATATAGCGCTTTATCCAGTCTTTACGACCCCTCAAAGCGCTTTTACATACTACATGTCATTCACCCATTCACACCATTCATACAGAGCAGTACCACTTGCTCTAGGACCTAACATTCACACACATTCACACACCGTTGGCCATGCCATCGGGAGCAACTCAGGGTTAAGTATCTTGCCCAAGGATACATCGACATGTTGGCTGCACGGGCTGGGATCGAACCCACAACCTTCTGGTTGAAAGACGACCGCACTCCCTCGCAGCAGTCGGTGAGTGTTCTGTTCTGTGTCTAGATATTGTAGCCTTGAAATAAAGGAATTATTTTTGTCACTTAAGTCTGCATTTGGGTCCTGTTTCCTACACAAACCGTGACAGAACGAACCGACCAGAAATGGACCCAGCAGATGATCCATTTGAGGTGGAGCTACAGCATTTTTCCTTTTGTTTGGCTTGCTGCTGTGATTGGTGGAGTGGAGCGTCCAGTGTTCGGCAGAGGGAGGCCGCTCTGGTAGAGGCGCACCGGTTGGCTATGGAGAAACCAGACTTGGTGAAGTTCTTGCCTGGCTGGATTTTGAACTTCCTCTGGGTGTGTGATTTCCAGCCTGCTGACTACAAACGTCTCGGTGTGGTCCGTCTGGAGTCAGCCAGTGCTTCTGCCCCAGTTCCTGCTCCTGTCCAGGAGTCGTATGCTGGAACTCGTCTGGCTTATGGAGGTCCACGGAGCTTTCCGGCGGCTGCTAAGAGAAGGAGGCGCAAAGCCAAGCTAGCAGCCATGCCTCCATGCTCCAGTACCGGCCCACGCAGCTTTGCGTCCATACTGGATTACCTGGCTTACACAGCCAGGGTCCAGGCTTCCGCGCCGGACCCAGCAGCCATGATTCTGGCTTCAATTCCGGCTCCAGAGCCGGCCCATTCAGCCATGTTTCCGGCTCCAGAACCGGACCTTACAGCCATGTTTCCGGCTCCAGAACCGGACCTTACAGCCATGTTTCCGGCTCCAGAACCGGACCTTACAGCCATGTTTCCGGCTCCAGAACCGGACCTTACAGCCATGATTCTGGCTTCAATTCCGACCCCCGCAGCCATGGTTCCGGCCCCAGCAGCCATGGTTCCGGCTTCAGTACCGGCCCCGGAAGCCATGGGCTCGACTCCAGTTTCGGCTACAGGGCTGGCTCCCCAGCCGACGCCAGCTCCCCGAGTCTTGTCGGCGTACCGGCCGACTCCAGCACCTCGTCTTCTGCTGGCTCCCCAGCCGACGCCAGCTCCCCGAGTCTTGTCGGCGTACCGGCCGACTCCAGCACCTCGTCTCCTGCTGGCTCCCCAGCCGACGCCAGCTCCCCGAGTCTTGTCGGCGTACCGGCCGACTCCAGCACCTCGTCTCCTGCTGGCTCCCCAGACGACGCCAGCTCCCGTGTCCTGTCGGCGTACCGACCGACTCAAGTCCCCTCTCAAGTTCCTACCCGAGTCCCTCTCCAGTTCCTACCCGAGTCCCCT
>NW_022989906.1:0-55595 GCF_902827175.1 Gymnodraco acuticeps
ATCCGTACATCATCTATCTATCTATTATCTATCTATCCATCTATCTATCTATCCATCTATCTATCTATCTATCCATCCATCTATCCATCTATCCATCTATCCATCTATCCATCTATCCATCTATCCATCTATCCATCCATCCATCCATCTATCCATCTATTTTGCTGAATCAATATGTGATCCTGATTCTGAGAAATGAAGGTGACTAAAGTAGAGGGTCAGGCCAACATATTCCAGTGGAAATAGTCGAGCCTCAACAACTACACTCAGTGGAAAACACAACAACGCTGTGTTGCTTTCTGTGTGAATGTGTGAAGTCACAAAGTGAATGAGTGTGAAGCAGGGTGTTGCTGAGCGTCTAGCATCAACACACACACACACACACACACACACCCACACACACACACAACACAACACACACACACACACACACACACAACACACAAACCACACACACACACCACACACACACACACACACACACCACACACACACAACACACAGGTTAAAAGTGAGAAGTGTGCAACATAACAGACCCTTATCTTCCAAGCTAATTGTTACAAGGCAACAAATACAATGTCCCTAAATGTAGTTCATAACAACAGCCTATTAGGTCATAAAACCTGCAACTGTTATTGTAAAAAGGAATGGAAATATATTAGATATCCACAAATTATCAATTCTATTTACAAAAATAATAATATGCTATCTCATAACTGTTAATAGTACTAGATGTGTATTTTGTCAATTGCAATTGGTGTAATGTATGTTTTTTATTTGATATGTAGCTATTATATGATATACTCTGTGGGACACATGAAGGTATTCTGATTCTGAAGACCCATAACCCTGATGTATATGATAACTGGTATAAAGGTGTAAAACAATGTAGCTATATCCTATTTTCTTATCCCATTTGGATTTCTTTCAAATGCTTATTTACAATGAAGAAAAAGGAAAAGGACCACGAAATAATACAATAATAAAAAACTGTCTGTTTTAAGAAGACTATAATAATAACATTAACATATAGTAATATTGACATGGAATATGGATGATATACCCGTAAATATATATATATATATATATACAGTACTCGAGTTGAGGGGGGATGGCATCCCCCCTGAAATAAAAACGGTCAAAATCATCCCCCTTCTAAAACTGCCATTCCCCCTTTCCTTCCCTTATGTAATTGTATCAATGAACGTGGCACTGGTATTTCTGCTATTTCAACATTCATTTTGCGCATTTTGAGTAAAATACTGTGAGCGAGGGAGCACGCACACACGCAATGACATGTTTACCAAGTCACTGACGCTATACTATGCGAGTGCCCTAGAGGGCGGCCAGAGCGCCGTGATTGCGCCTGTTTGATCGATGCCAGAAGCGCAGGTAACGGTCATCACAATGGCCGAGCGACCAGGAGGACAACGCGATCTGAGGGACTTCATATTTAAAAATACTAAAAATAACATTTCAGGTAAGTAAGAGTCAGTAATCTTAGTCATTACTCATTACTTTAGTCACCAAAGCTGGAATCTATGGACATAAGCAGCAATAATAACTTAGTTTGGAGTTAGCTACGTGTTTCTCTCGTGTTAGCTAGCTGGTAAGACTCAAAACTGTTGATGAACTGATACCACCCAGCACCAGAAGAGCTGAAACCCCTCCTTCAAGCAGTGAACACTCTGGTCATCTCCACAGCTGAGTGTGAACGTGGGTTTAGTCAGATGAACATTTTAACCACAACTAGAAGCTCCCTGGAGGTAAAAAGCATGTCAGCCTTGCTTTTCATCAAGTGTGTTGGCCCTCCACTGAACAAGTTCAGACCAGAGGTTCATCAAGTGTGTTGGCCCTCCACTGAACAAGTTCAAACCAGAGGTTCATCAAGTGTGTTGGCCCTCCACTGAACAAGTTCAGACCAGAGGTTCATCAAGTGTGTTGGCCCTCCACTGAACAAGTTCAGACCAGAGGTTCATCAAGTGTGTTGGCCCTCCACTGAACAAGTTCAGACCAGAGGTTCATCAAGTGTGTTGGCCCTCCACTGAACAAGTTCAGACCAGAGGTATATGTCAAGACTTGGCTTCAAAGCCATTGCTTAGCTAACAATCCGAAAGCAAGAGCCAGAAAAATTTAGACCAAAAAGCATGATTATGAAAATCTTTGGAAACGTCTATGAGATGGGGAGAGTGGAGATGGGGGAGAGTGGAGATGGGGGAGAGTGGAGATGGCAGCCATTGACAACATTGGTCCTATTTTGTATTATCTGTATAATCTTTTAATATATTTTCATATTTTGTAAACAATTTCAATTTGCACTTAATGCCCTGTTAAAAAAAGTAACATTGGGAATGTTAACATCAAATATTTGTATTTGAACTGCAATAAAATGATGACGGATCAATATTTTTCAAAAAATGTTCCTCAAATTTTTCATGAAGTGTTTAATTTACATAATGATTTAATTAATTACGATACAAATGTAACCCTTTACATACCAGTTTTGATCGTATACCAGTAACTGCTTTTTTGAAAAAATACACTATAATTCAATATTCTAAAAACTATTATGACTTTATTATTAGTGTAATCAGTTGATCCATCTAATGAGGGACTGTTAACCTACAAGATTTGTACCATAGACTTCCATTATAACCACATGTGTGTATCCCCTCCCCCCCTTTAAATTAAAGTGAAAAAAAGATGTTGCACTAATTGTCCTCTGCATTTGACCCTACATGTTAGTGGTGCCATGGCGGCCGGGGACCGACTCTATTCTGAGGTTCCTTGGTCAAGAGCAATGACAGGAGTATCTGAACATCCATAACATGCATGTTGTTTTAGGAGTATAATAATTATCTTTATGCTGGTAGGTCTCCCACCCTCGGCGGGTTATCAGCACACATTATGTCCCCATATGATAAAATCCACCATCCCCCCTGATTTTTTTTTACAACTTGAGTACTGTATATATAGATGTGCAGTTATAATGTGCAATATCCCTTAGGTTTGTGCAGGACTGACAGTATGTATTCACAATGACTCAACTGAAGTGCGTAGGGAGAGAAAGTCATTGTAATGGATGCTCATTTTAATGACACAACATAAGCCTGGCTGTCACAAATCCCTGCCCTTGAGTTGACTTAAGCAGGTCTCTTTACACATAGATCGTGTTATTTTCTATTACTATCAAGGCTTTAATCAAATAAAGACAATACTTCTTGTGGTATTTTAGTATATCTTGTACTACTGAATGAAAAAACTGCCTGCTGTCAGACACCTAGGTGCATTTTGAAGACATGGGAACACCTTTAATATACATTATATTAATAGTCTATTATATATGACATCAAGATGTAATACAATTAACTAGTAGGATGTTAATTTTAGCAGGAGTCTGGATAATGTTAGCTTTAACAGTAGCTTTATTAAGCTAGGCAAAGCTACCGTTATACGTTAGCTAATACATGCTAAAAGGCCAACGCGTAATACAACCTTAACAAACATGGAAAACAACTTACCAGAAAGTCTTAAAAATGTAGAGTTTTATTCCGTGATATAGTGATAAATGTTACCGCTTCTATCATTTTCTTCCAGAAATCAGCGCAGTTTTTTTTCTCCTCCAGATTCCGTGTTGACAGTTGACGCTCCGTTACGTGAGAAAAAAAGAGAATGAAGCCACTTCCGGTTCCTTCAAAATAAAAGCCAATTGTAACGTTTCTTCAGACCACACTCAGAAAACATGATAAAACCACACCTTTCTGATTGTGGTCTGAAGGAACGTTACAATTGGCTTTTATTTTGAAAATGGACAATATAATACCATATATAGAATGTATAATACACTGTAGTCTTTCCTTTTTAGCTTTTTAGGTTCTTTGTATGTTTACATTTAGAATAAATACTTGTGTTTATCCTTCTTTAATGCTAAATACTTTCTTTTTATTATAGTTATATTTTGTATCTACTCCTACAACTTATGTTGTAATGTTTTTGTTGCACCACGATACACCGAATCTGATTCCTTATGTGTTTTAACTTACCTGGCAATAAACCCTATTCTGATAACCTTGTCATTTCGGCATATCAAAAACTGTCCAAAGGAATTCAAATAAGAAAATACAGAATTAAATGTTACAATGATAAGCAGTCACAGGTAAGTATACTTCACCTGGCATATCCGACAACCATGTATTAGAAAGTGTAACTAACTGTAAAAGCCTCTTGATGGAAAAAAACTTGTGAAACACTTAAAGGGGACCCATCATGCAAAATGCACTTTTATACATAAATGTGTGTCAGGGAACTCACGCAACCTCAGAAAATAAAACCCTCTCTTTTCCTCCGTACCCACATCTCTAAAAACGGGGAACAATGGAGCTGATCCAGATTTGCGTCCGATATGACGTAATATCGGAAATGTAGGCTGGTTTTACACCCAAGGCCCTATCAGAAACAATGCCCGACTGTTTTGGACGTAATATGGTCGGTGTTTACATTAGCATCGCTAACACTCAGAGCTAACCTGTACTGGAGAGCATGTGTGTGAAGAAGCAGGAAGTAAAAAGGAACTCACCTTGTGGTATAACCGGCAAGAGAGAAAGCCTTTGAGCTCCAGACTGTTTCAGAGAGAATCCTTGATAATCCATGATATGGCGTTTCATGAGCATGGCTAGAATGGGTGATCTGTTTGGTATTTTGAGCAAAACACTTCATAGACATGTTTTTTTTAATATATTTTTATATATCTGAGACCTATGCTATTGCCTAAAAATAGCATGATAGGTCCACTTTAAATTGTAAAAAATTCACAGACTTCGTTCTGGTCGCTTTTACGATAGGGGATATATTACATAACAGAGAAACTTCCGATATAAGGGGAATATAACCAACATTTCCTACTCTAAACAGGTGAGACACAGACAGACTGAAGTTTAGTTCAGGTGAATATTTATTAAGCCTCCTTGTTAATTTGATAATTTAACAGAGGGAGACTTGTGGGGGAAGAAGAATCATCATCATCATCACTTTATCCAACTTAAACCCAACATGTTCTGATCCACATACAAGCTGTAAGGCATTTTATCTTCACATAACTGATATTGCCAAGACAGAAACAAATCAGTTAAATAATAATTGACATTGGTTTTTGATCATGGCAGCCAGTTAGAAAACAAGACATTGACTATAAGCTGATTTCTGAGTCTGTTTTTCCATATAGATCAATTTTCTGATATTCTAACAACCTTATTTTTCGTGCTGACAAATAAAAGACACACTGTTATTATAATTATTAATCATTTAATATTTCCCCAGCTGCCATCCTCAAGGACAGCGCTCCTATGTCACAAAAATATCATATGAGCAGAGTTTCCACGCTTACAAAAGGAAGGATATTTCCTCTTTTTGCTGCCGGGTAAATGTAGAGAACGAAGACGTTATCTCCACACAGAAGCCTATACTTTCCAAAAGAGTGTCCAGTCCAGAAAAAGGATGTATGTTTTTGTTTTTTTATCTGCGATCGTTGGTGCCGTTCGTCCTCTTCCCGGAGAACAGATGTTTGGGTTTGAGGTCGTAAATGTGTCTGTCCCCCTCTCCCTTCTTTCCTTGACGGATCATGTCTCTCTGGCCGATCTTCATCATGATCTTCGCCTTCTTCACCATCTGAGGAACAGACCAAGAAGAGACAGATGTGAGTTTTCTTCAAATAAAACTGCCTTGTGATTACATTTACAAAAGAGTTTCACACTTTACACCATGCTGCTGAAATAATCATTCCTCCCTAAGGAGATGAAACCGGCTAGCTGTCAACCCGTTAAGCCCCGAGCCTGTTTTCCAGGTCTCAGGCTCGAAAAGGACATTCCCAGAACAAATGACCATAACTACACTTCTAAAAGGGTTAAATTAATAATCTTTTTTCTCAAAGCAATGATAAACCTGTGAGTTGGATGTAGAACTTTCAGAATCAATATAGATGTTTTTTATTTTAAAGTAAATTCAGATTGAACATAGTAAAACATTTTTAATTATAGTGTCCATCCAAAATAAAAAATGACTTGTAGTGAAAACCACCCTTGAATGATGGGATAGTAGACTAAGGGTGTGTTCACACCTAATAGTCCGCTTCTCAGCTGCGCACCAGACGACAGTTTGTTACATGGTTTCATTTTTCAGAAGGTTCGGTTTGCGTTCACACGGGCAAAACTCAAACGGACTATACACTTTAAACACAAGTCATGTGCACGGAAATGCTGTTCAACCATTAAGACATTAAGGGGGTAAAAACGCAAATCCCGGCAATTTCTACCGGAGCCTCCGCCATGGAGCATCGGCACTTTCGGCAGGTTGTTCTCATGCTGCTGTTAATCTGGAGATCAACAGACACTAGCGGCCCGCGCATATGATTATATAATCAGACAACGTGCGATAAAAAACATTATAACGCATATAATGAGACGTTCTGCAGTCAGGACCGACGACAGGTGTTCTTACTTTTATGTAGCTGACGGAGAATTTTTACTTTACACGACACTGTTCAGCACTTCATTCTGCTTCACTCTTTCGCTAAAGATTTTGAAGACATCCGCGTTCTTGTGACGCGTAAATACTACGCTTCCTATGTTTTGGTGCGGACTGCGTTCACACCAGCGATGAACCGCTCCAGAGTTCACTAGCAAGCAGTCCGAGACCACTTTTAGCGGACCAGAGTCCGGTTGTTTAGTTCACTTCAGAGGACTGCGTTCACACCGACCCAAACGAACCGCACCAAGCAGCTAAACGCACCAGGGTTCGATTCAACTATACGATGGACTATACAAGGCAGGTGTGAACGCACCCTAAAAGCTTTAGGAATCCAAACTATAACATATAATAAGTACCCTGTATCAAGATTGATGCAAAACAAGTGACATTTGACCTTTTTAAGAGAGGTTTAGAAGAAGAAAACACTTCTGGGGTCATTTGGGTGCATTTTCCATATTTTTGGAACCCTTGTTGTTTGTTGTCGTTTCGCCGCGAGTTGTGATCGCTCAGTGATGATACTTATACCTCTGGAATCTGTGGAATCTCAGCTTGCTAGCAGATATCTTGTCTGTGCATATTCGATCAGTAATAAGGGTATTTTACCGTGAGTTCTGTGCTAAGTGCATTTTTTCGCTCAGGGCTAATTCAGAGCCTTTGTTATTATGTTTCGTTTTGCTAAAAATGGTTCATATTGTCTGAAAGCTGAGTTTCTTCCCGTTAAGTGAGTATGACACATTCATAGTTTGTTAAATGTTAAGAAGCCCTCAGACGCTGTTTGTGTGTGAGATGTTGCGGGAGCCCCCGGTAAAAATCTAATATAAATGTAGGTTTTTTTACAGTATTGTGTTCATGGTTCGCTCGTAGATTTGTTTACATATTAACTGTTGTAAAGTACATTGTACCTTTGTTTGGAAAAGTGCTATACAAATTAAGTTGTTTATTGTTTGTATGGTATGTCGGACACAAAGGTTTTATTTTATTATGTGAAAACAAACCTTCATTTAAGGTGGAATGTGTTCTTTCCACCTCGGCCCATTTTTGTTATTACCACTAATATTTAAGGCCAGAAAGACTAACTTTAGGAGGAAATGACCCCAAAACATTTGAACACAGGTAATAAGGAATAATGAAAACAGTTAATGCTATTTTACAATCTAAAGTCTACCTACAGTAAAGCCTACATTTAGTATCACACATTTCAATGTAAATACTGCTATAATAACATATATATTCAAATAAAATAATGCAGTATTTACATTGAAATAGAATGGAATACAATGTAAAATATGTGCAGTAAAAGAACACAGATATTGTATAGCATATATATAGCATAGATGAAAACTAAAAGTAAAGACAGGGTGACGTACCGTTGCGTCTCGCAGACCGGACTGGTCTCTGGGCGGCCGGGAGGCGCTCTGGCTTCGGGTCTTTGAGGTCGGAACCACAGAAACGTCACGCTTACGTTTCTTGGTGACGCTTCTGGAGCGCCGGGCGTTCTGGGCGTAGTGACTCTGAAAGAACAAGAGGAGAACATCTTTAAATCCCTGCCGCCGTGGATAACATCACCCGTCACTTTTACGCTGCTATGGACATTTTTGCACATCAAGTAAACGGTTATTGAGTGTTCTTGTATTTTAATGTGTTTTTTTTACACCTCGGGACTGTGGGAAACAGTATTTCGATCTTTCTGTGTGTACAAACATATTTTGAGATTGACAATAAAGTTGACTTTGATCTGTCAATCTCAAACTGGAACTATTCGTGTCACGATGGAGAAAGTGGCCTGATTTCGTAAAACCTCATAGGCCAGATTAGATTTTTTAAACGTATGATTTTACAGTGAAGTCCTGATCACTCCCTAATGTTCGTATTGTTCGTACTTTTTACTGTTTTTAAAGGCATTTCGGACAGACAAACTTAAGATGTACAATAACTATATCTTGAAAAAAACACTGTAATTGTTTGCGGCTAAATGTCAATAAAAAAAATCCCTGCTGCTGTGTGAGGAAAACTGGTCGTGTAGTAAAACAAATAAAATAGTGCAAGAGAATGTTTTGAGATGTGCAAGTAAATACAAATAACATAGAAATAGTGCGAGAGGAGTCTATATACACAAGTAAATGGAATGATTTCAGGCATTCACAAATACTACAATGTGCTTTTTAAAGTCTTATTTCGTGGGTTCAAGGACTCAATTCTGCCATTTCTCTGGTTTTGGGGAGAGAAATGAGACTGGATAAAATGGCATTGGGAACATTCATAAAGCCAAAAGTCTCAGGACTTTAAAATAAAACAGAAAATCTGGAAATTCTCATGGGACTACTAATGAAAAATAGGTCTCAGGCATTCCTATAGGATGTGACATTTGATCCAATGACAAAAAGGGCAACCACAGGAAGCTTAGTTTAAAAACTTAAAATTCTTATTATAAAATACAATATTCAACCTGTTCAAAGTGCAGAGGAATCTCAAAATGCCTGTTAATATTGTAAATAAAAATGTATTGAAAGGACATTTAGCACTTTCTAAACAGCTGTAACATCAATGTGAAACAGGACATTATCTACAGGTTTAACTGAGTTTTATTAAAAGGTAAAGGTTGTGATATAAAGAAAGAACTTACATCATCCTTGTCGGTCATGTCCAGACCGAGGCCGCCCATCTCCTTCTCCAGCTTGGCTCTTTCAACCTGAACGTTTAAAGAACACAGAGACACAGATTTAGTCAAATGGTAGGAAAAAAAGTAATATTTATAAGAAGACAAATCACTTCTGCGATAAGGGGTTGAATGCAAATGGAGAAATACACTGAACTTATAAAATGGAGGCACTTTGAGATCAATAGTCGCTTTCACACCAAGTACTCCGTTCCCAGCACTTAGTTCCCACATGGAACTAAGAGCTGATCGCGTTCACACTGGAATAAGTTCCCTGAGGGAGGATTAGGCAAATGAAGCCGCTGACGTCACTTCTTCTTCTTCTGCTTTGGGTTTACTGGCAGGCCGCAAACCACTTCACGGCGTATACTGCCGCCCAAAGTCCCCGGCCGGAAGTGCCCGGAGTTGGGGACTGGCTTCAGTAGAAGCTGCTGGGACTCCCAGCAGCTTCTACTGAAGCCTTCCGAGTAAATCACCTGAACGCCGACACCTCCTCATCTCCACCGCTCCCATGTTTTCTTTTGTGTTGCCATAAGTTAGTCTCTCTGCGTTGGTGCGCGGGGCTAATGCTAATAATGCTAATGCTAATAATGCCAGCAAATACAATGGTGGCTTCACAAAACTTTTCCGTGTTTTACAGGGCGTGGTTTGCAATCCGCCCAGTCACTAGAAATTGGAAAAAGGTTCGCAAAAAAAAGTTCTAGTTCCAGATCTTTTTGGTGTGAACGCTAAATCCCAGGAACCATCGGAACTATTGGGGAAAGTACTCCGGTGTGAAAGCGCCTAATGTGATGCCTTCAAAGACGCGTTTATTGGGATGTCCCAGTTATAGTCTTTATACCAAATGTCCTTCTTACACCAACATTTACAGCAGATACCTACCTGTAGATAAACTAAATAAAGCCTTTTCTATTTCCATGATATATTAAGTTAGTGTGCTTTTTATCATGTTTTTTACTATTGCTTGATTATTTTACTTTGGTCGACTGAGGTCGTTTAAAATGTGCTGTCTAAATAAATAAAGATTGGACTTTGGTATCTTTGGAATACCTTTGACGAACTTTACAATAACCAACATTTAAAAACATTAAATAAACAAATATTTTGGACTAATTTGGCAAAAAAAAGAAATCATAAATTCCTACTCTTTTTTTGTTTGCATTTCAAAGACTATTGAAAGACTGATTTAAGAAATGTTATTATTTTTAGATCAATGAAAAAACAACAAAATAGAAAACCCGAATTTAGAAAACACAGACCGATACGTCTTGGTCTGCAAAAGCACGGGAGAACAAGTAGGTCTTTAAACGAGATTTAAAAACAGGCAAAGTGGGGGCAGATGGATATATTAGGGGTCTCCTCCTCACCTTGGTGGTGGTCCTGGGCATGCGGGGTCCATGGATGTCCTTCTCTTTGGACGTGGCCACCAGCAGCTGCTTCTTCTCTCTGATCTGTTTGGCCAGGACTCTGATCTCCTGCATCTCCTCGTCCTCGCTCTCCTCGTCAGAGTCGTACTCTCCGGCCTTCTCCTTCAGCTCCTCCTCCTGCTCCAGAAGCTCCAGTTTCTGAGAAGGAAAGAGGACATCGAGGCGTTTTAGATTTAGCTTTTAGAATTAATACATTATACTCCAGTTTCTCCTCTTAAATTAACCAGGTAAGACTCAATCCTGGATTAAAGTGTCAGATATGAGTGAAAGATCTACAGAAACATGCAACACAAATAGATATATGGCTTATATTGAAGGGCATCGAAGCGTTTAGATTAGGGCTGTGCGATTATGGCAAAAATCATAATCACGATTATTTGGTCAATAATTGATATCACGATTATTTTTACGATTATTCATTGACCATTTATTGAACTTTAAAACAAATAATATTTTACCAATAAACAAGATCAATAAATGTGTTGGAGCGCACTTCCAAAACCATACTAAACATATATTATTAATATGATAAATAAAAAATAAATTAGACCAAAATAAATGAAATCAAACATGTTGCAGTGCACTGTCACAACCTACTGAACACTCCTTAACATATAGCCAACATGTTGGTAAAACATATTCATTATTCCACTCAGTTAAACGTTGAAGGCTGGCCAACCGTCATGGTCCAGAAGTAACAGGAAATAAATGTTGAACTACAATTTAAGACCAAATAAAAATGTTTTGGCCACCATGGTCACACCATGCTGGTAGGGCTGCTCATGTCATCTCTTAAAGATTGTTTGCAAGAAACACCAGCCTGTTTACATGGTCTGGTTTCAGAGATGAGCGCAGGCAGGTGACAATATTGCCACCTGTACTGAAGACCCTCTCTGAAGAGGAACTTGTGGCAGTGCTGCCACATATGACACAGGAAAAAAAGAAAAGACTCTGAACCCTTTCTTTGCCATTATATAAAAATAGTGTTGCTACAAAAGTATAAATTAGGCTTACTAATAAGACAACTCAGATCTGAAGCTACTCAGGAATCTGCTGCAGCAACAGTGCAATAAAAAAGACAACATTAATAGAATCAAACCCATTTTTTGTTGCATTTTATTAGAGTATAAAAAGAAATGCCTTTAAAATAGGATGCAAGCAACACTAGTTTCTGAACTGATAGACTATAATCAATTTAAACAGAACAGATCTTAATGTTTGCATTCTTATACCATTTTGTACAATAATTATCATGAATACATTCAAACAAACTAAAACTTACAGCAGATTAATAACGGTATCTAAATTGAGTTTTTATTATATCAAAAACCTGTTGAAATGCTACTGTTATTTTTACTGTCCCCCAAAAGCGCGTCGGCAGCCTCAAGGAAAGCTTCTTTCATAACTTCGCCGTCTTCGAAAGACTTCATGTGTTTCGCAAGAACGTGACTGACACGATAAGATGCTCTGGTAGCAGCCTTGCTCTTGTTGTTGGGCCTGGTGAAAATGGACTGCTGTGCATTTAGCTGTCCTTTCAGGCCCCTCCCCTTTTGGAGCGTAGGGCAGAATTAGGAGGGAATTCCGTCTCGTAGCGTTTGTGCACTGTTTTGAAATGTCGCTCCTAAATTACTCTTCTTCGATAAAGTCACGCTCGCATTGCAGATCAGAGACAGATGGACTTTGAATTGGAATAGAAACAAAAATAATCATCCTCCCACTCGGAGTGAAATTATATATTTTGGGCTTTTTTGCTTCTGCCATAATTGCGGTCTTGTGTGTGCGGACTGTCACTCCTGTTGACCATCCATGCTGTTGACACGGACAACGTCAGCGAACTAGTGCACTGCTCACCAGCCACGCCCGGACACATGGGGTGAGGCCGGCCAATCACAAAGCTTTGATGCGTTCAAGTGCATTATTCTGGCACGGGAACATTATGTTACAGGACATTAACGATAAAACAGAATATTGTTGTTCTATTTTTAGACACATCTCGCGATCGACTGGGAATCTCCCCGCGACCCTTCTTTTTAACTAGTTGCTGCTCTTGTTCTGACATCTTCGCTTGCGCTGAACACTCACAACACATGTCACTCCCACGTGGCCGAGTGGGCTTTTAGGGAGGGGCGAAAGCGCACCCAGCAAAATAATCGTATTTTGTCAATTATGCTGTTTTCATAATCGTCGCAAACCATAATCGTAATCGCGATTAAAATACGATTAATTGCACAGCCCTAGTTTAGATACATTCAAATTAATATGTTACGTTTATCTACGATGCTACTGTGGAAATATAGACCCCTTTAGTTGTATTTCCATTAATTAGCCAGGTAAGACTCGATTACATTGAAGGACATCAAAGCGTTTTAGATGGAAGAATAAATACAAATTAATCTGTAACGTTTATCTACGATGCTACTCAGGAAATAAAACTTAAGCGGTCTATATTTCCAATTAAATAAGCAGCGAAGCTTGTATAAAATAAAATAGGAACAAGTAAAAGATCATCTGGCACGGTCGATGTCTAAAAGAACAGTGTAAGGTTATAATTCATATTAAACATGTACAACACACACTATAAGAGAAAGGACAAGAGTTTAAGACGCAATTTTATGAATAGAAAGTGTTTTAAAAGACCAATTGTGTAAAATGTCCCTTAGAGCAAATAACTCAATCTCCTGCACAGAGAGGCGAAGACCCTCCCTCTCCGGGGAGCTCCATGGACCTTATTTCGGAGAAATCATGTATTGAAGTCAATGGAGAGAGAAAAGTTATCTTTCGATCCCGTTTGAATTAGGCCACGAGTTACACATAGATGTTTGTCAATCTAAAAGATCATTTCGCAAGTAAAAAAAAAAAGAAAAGTGAAGTAACACTTTGTTTTGTGTGAAACCGCTCAATGAACTACAACTCCCATCCCGCACCACACACCCAGACGGCCGTCACGTTGAAACATCTCACTCCCTTCTTTCAGAACGAGGCGGAAAGTATTAAAAGAGGTGAAAATGACTCCAAGTCTGGGCGCGTTGAGAGCTGTGCACACACACAAGGGGAGTGAGTCGGTTCCGTGAGAGCCAGCATGCGGGACCGGGACTCTGGGATCTGTAGTCTTTCTAGTTGCCTATGTTTCATAGTCTTATATTTCAACAGTTTTAAGACAAACTGTGACTTTTTTGACACGGAAATGATTTTTTTAATTGACAAACATCATGTGTGTAACTCGTGGTATAATTCAAACGGGATGGAAAGACAAGTTTTCTCTCCATTGACTTCAATACATAGTTTTTCCGAAATAAGGTCCCATGGGTTTAGCTTTGGGAATAAGTGGATGCTAATACGTATGTTCTTGATAAACATTTTAAAATGGAGGATTTTTACTCGTGATTAACTATTTTGACATTGTATTTACTCAAGTCAAATATATTTTATTTAAAAAGGGAAACTAAAACTACACCTGTAGAAAAACTCAAGACTCACCTTCATGATTTCAGGATCGATGTAATCTGCGATGTTGTGGCCCTCCCAAACCTCAGGGACAATGTCGGTCTTCTCCTCCTCGTTCATCAGGTCCCAGTATTCTTTAGAGATCAAATAAAGACATCATAAGCACTGCGGATAAGCTTTTACTTCCTACAAATAAACAGTTAAACAAAAGCATGATTTCTTACTCTGAAGGTCCAGGATGTAGTCATCACCCATCTCGATCTCCAGATCTCTCTCCTGTGAATTAACAGTAAGATGGGTTTATTATAAAAACATCCAAACAGAGCGCCGATACATCTCATTTAAAGGTCCCGTTATACTGTCAATATATCACAGGTCTCAGATATATACAGAGCCTGTCTCTGATTGGCTGAAACACTAAACAGGTCATTGCAGCATTACCCATAATCCCTTCTGTTTCAGCCCTGTTTCCAAAGTGCTGATTCTCTGTCTGTTGCTTTAGATGAAAATAAGGAGCCCCTCCCCACGCCCCTCTGAGAGAGATTTGGTTACAAAGAACTCAATGGTGCTCTAGGAGGAGATTCAGGTGATAAGGGGGGGGGGGGGGGGGGGGGGGGGGGGGTGTTACCTTGGTTGCTGATTGGCTAATGGTTACACAAGACAAAACATCGTTACGACATCATAAAGTGGCCAAAATCTGATCAGCTCATTTTCAGACAAGTTTTTATAGAAATGGATCAGGACAAAAATGTAGAAGAGACATGAAGAAGAGGGGACACATGTTGATGTAGAAGAGACATGAAGAAGAGGGGACACATGTTGATGTAGAAGAGACATGAAGAAGAGGGACACATGTTGATGTAGAAGAGACATGAAGAAGAGGGGACACATGTTGATGTAGAAGAGACACGAAAGAAGAGGGGACACATGTTGATGTAGAAGAGACATGAAGAAGAGGGGACACATGTTGATGTAGAAGAGACATGAAGAAGAGGGGACACATGTTGATGTAGAAGAGACATGAAGAAGAGGGGACACATGTTGATGTAGAAGAGACATGAAGAAGAGGGGACACATGTTGATGTAGAAGAGACACGAAGAAGAGGGGACACATGTTGATGTAGAAGAGACATGAAGAAGAGGGGACACATGTTGATGTAGAAGAGACATGAAGAAGAGGGGACACATGTTGATGTAGAAGAGACATGAAGAAGAGGGGACACATGTTGATGTAGAAGAGACATGAAGAAGAGGGGGACACATGTTGATGTAGAAGAGACACGAAGAAGAGGGGACACATGTTTGATGTAGAAGAGACATGAAGAAGAGGGGACACATGTTGATGTAGAAGAGACATGAAGAAAGAGGGGACACATGTTGATGTAGAAGAGACATGAAGAAGAGGGGACACATGTTGATGTAGAAGAGACATGAAGAAGAGGGGACACATGTTGATGTAGAAGAGACACGAAGAAGAGGGGACACGTGTTGATGTAGAAGAGACATGAAGAAGAGGGGACACATGTTGATGTAGAAGAGACATGAAGAAGAGGGGACACATGTTGATGTAGAAGAGACATGAAGAAGAGAGGACACATGTTGATGTAGAAGAGACATGAAGAAGATGGGGACACATGTTGATGTAGAAGAGACATGAAGAAGAGGGGACACATGTTGATGTAGAAGAGACATGAAGAAGAGGGGACACATGTTGATGTAGAAGAGACATGAAGAAGAGGGGGACACATGTTGATGTAGAAGAGACATGAAGAAGAAGGGACACATGTTGATGTAGAAGAGACATGAAGAAGAGGGGACACATGTTGATGTAGAAGAGACATGAAGAAGAGGGGACACATGTTGATGTAGAAGAGACATGAAGAAGAGGGGACACATGTTGATGTAGAAGAGACATGAAGAAGAGGGGACACATGTTGATGTAGAAGAGACATGAAGAAGAGGGGACACATGTTGATGTAGAAGAGACATGAAGAAGAGGGGACACATGTTGATGTAGAAGAGACATGAAGAAGAGGGGACACATGTTGATGTAGAGGAGACATGAAGAAGAGGGGACACATGTTGATGTAGAAGAGACATGAAGAAGAGGGGACACATGTTGATGTAGAAGAGACATGAAGAAGAGGATTTTGTATAATAGGTGACCTTTGAATACAATATTTGTACGTACGGTTTTGCGTTTGGGTTCGTCCACATCCATCGTCTTCTTGCGCGTCAAAGCTCCTTCTGGGATGAACGGAGGTCGGTCCTGGAAAACGAGAGAATACAAAATCATTAAACGGGAAAAACAGGATCCATAAATCTCAAGGCAAGATGGAGTTAAGACTTAATAAAAGCCAACGGGAATTACAATTAGAAAAACATGAATTAATTACGTTCTCAGAACTCTAAGGGCTACAAGATTTGGATAAAATAAATGTTTTTATTATTAGGAGAGGAGAGGAGAGGAGAGGAGGAGAGGAGGAGAGGAGAGAGGAGGATAGAGGTGAGAGGAGAGGAGATGAGAGGAGAGAGGAGATAGGAGAGGAGGAGAGGAGATGAGAGGAGAGAAGAGGGGAGAGGAGATGAGATGAGAGGGGAGAGGAGATGAGAGAGGAGAGGAGAGACGAGAGAGGAGAGGAGGAGAGGAGAGAGGAGAGAGGAGGAGAGAGGAGAGGGGAGAGGAGGGAGGAGAGGAGGAGAGGAGAAGAGGAGGAGAGAGGAGAGGAGATGAGAGGAGATGAGAGGAGAGAGGAGCGAGGAGAGGAGGAGCGAGGAGATGAGAGGAGAGAGGAGAGGAGATGAGAGGAGAGGGGAGAGGAGGAGAGGAATTACTTACTGACTTGTTTACATTTTGTACTGCCTTGACCGTATTGTTCTTGAATTTGTAACGTTGTATTGTTTTGTAAGTTCAATGTATCAAAGGTCCGATTTAGAGTCACTTTATATATGAAATATTAAAAGTGTTTAGCTTGTTTTGTCAAATGATGCGTAAACTATCTGTTATGTGGGATCGCTCTAATCTAACCATTAGCTGTGAGAGAGTGGCTGTGTTTACCTTCTCGTCTCTCTTGGCGGGCATGGCCAGGTGGAGTCTGTTCAGAACGTCGTGGACCTTCTTGCCCTTCATCTTGTTGTCGACGCGATGAACGAGGAGTCGATCGCAGGCCTGACGAACACAAGAACCACCACATGTTAACTCACAGAAAACATCGCAGCACTTTGTTCCTCAACATCTCACCGGCAGAGTGGAGACTCTGAAGTCTGCTCACCTCAGTTTTGACCTTCATGACCCCCTCCTCCGTCAGGGTGCTGGTCTCGATCACAATGATCCCCTCGGCTGTCAGGTCTGCAAAGATTTTCTGAAAACACAAAGACAAAAGTCAGATGGAATTAGGGGCGGTACATTTCCATGGGAAGTTCAGCTGGGGAATTTTGGAAATATTCCATTGTTTTAATTATTTTATTGAACAATCATTTGTTTCATTGAAGAACAAAAACATGAATGTTGAGTTAAATATTACTTCTAGAAATCATGTGTGCATGTGATGGAGGAATGCACAGTGCCTGCAGGGGGTGCTCTCAATAGCCATGCAGTGAGCAGTGTGCTATGGCATGGGTATTCAAGTGTACTTGAAAGGCATCTGTTTGTTTTAGTCAAGATTATGCTCAAATGTACTTTCCCCAACTATATTTAAGTTCCTTTGAAGAGCCAACCTTCCATTTAGAAAATTCACAGTTTATTCCCTTGGAAAGTTTCCATCTTTGAAAATTCCCGGAATGTTGCAACCCTAGACAGTCATTCTAAAATAGTACTATCTCCTTTCTTATTTTATTGTCTCTTCCTCAGTTTCATCCTCTGTCTTTATTCAATATTTGTAATACTTAAGTTTCCTTTAAATACTTTCCAAATGCTTTTGGTATCCATCGTGATAAATGATAATAAAAAACTGTCAAAAACTTTAACAAATCTGCTAATTAACAGCCCATTTCTGCAGCTTATGTTTCAAAGCAGCTGTGCAATGTGCTCCTATGTGCTAAATTCATTTCTATCTAACCCTCTATACCTTTTAGTGTGACTGCTGAGGCTATCAAAAGACCGTAGATCACTCACCTGGTCCTCCTCACTCAGCTCAGCGATCATCTTCACGTCACATTTGTTGGCCACGATGATGAGAGGCTGTAGGGAGCGAGACATCAGCATTACTTCAATTAGTTTGCACCTACTGTGCTCTCATGCTTACAATATAGCATACAGTAGTTCCCTTATAGCCCGACATTAGCCGCCTTTAGCTTAGCGGTGGTGACGTGAAGTCATGTGACCGTGCTGTAGTTCCTTTATAGCCCAACATTAGCCTCCTTTAGCTTAGCGGTGGTGACGTGAAGTCATGTGACCGTGCTGTAGTTCCTTTATAGCCCAACATTAGCCTCCTTTAGCTTAGCGGTGGTGACGTGAAGTCATGTGACCGTGCTGTAGTTCCTTTATAGCCCAACATTAGCCTCCTTTAGCTTAGCGGTGGTGACGTGAAGTCATGTGACCGTGCTGTAGTTCCTTTATAGCCCAACATTAGCCTCCGTTAGCTTAGCGGTGGTGACGTGAAGTCATGTGACCGTGCTGTAGTTCCTTTATAGCCCAACATTAGCCACTTTTAGCTTAGCGGTGGTGACGTGAAGTCATGTGACCGTGCTGTAGTTCCTTTATAGCCTAACATTAGCCGCCTTGCACTAATGTACATTTATCAAAGATATTGAAGTGACTGTTACTTTGTATATATTGATTGTTGTGCATGTATTGTTGTCTTAATGTGTATAAATGTGTCTGTTGATTTTATATATATAAAATACATATTTTTATATATATTTGTATTTTGGAAACGGTATTTCGATCTCTCCGTCTGTACACACAAACTGAAAGATGGACAGTAAAGTTGGCTTTGGACGTCTCTGCCACTTGCTGTGTCCTCTGTTCAGATCTATAGAACTATATAGACAGCATCTGACCTTGTTGGCGAACAGCGGCCGGATGCTGTTGAAGAGATCCAGCTGCTGCTGCAGGTTGTGTCCGCACTGCTCAGAGACGTCCATCACGTAAAGGACGGCGGCTCTAAGGTGAGCGAGAGCTGTGATGGCCTGCATCTCGATGGTGTTCCTGTTCTCCAGAGGGTGGTCCAGGATCCCAGGGGTGTCCACCACCTAAGGCAAGGCACGTTTATTTATAGAGCACCTTTCAACTCAAGGCAATTCAAAGTGCTTTACGATGAAAGACTTTAAGGAACATATTATAAAATGGCATTTAAAAACGCTTTTTGGATACTAGTTACAGTGCAGTGTGAGATGTGAATAGACAATTAAAAGCAGCGGCAAGAAAAGTCTTCAGCCTGGATTTAAAAGTAGTCAGAATTGCTGATTATTTGTCGATTCCTTTTCATGCAGAAAATGTATTTTTGAGACGCTGAAATGATAAGTCCTGCTTTACATTTTTCAATTTGACATTGAACTAGATATCTAGACAATTAAAGGCTTGGACTTCTCAAACTGGGATGGACTTTTTTCACCATTTCACTCACATTTTATAGACCAAACTAATCAGCTAATTGATAAAATGGTGTAATTGTTAGCCCCATGAGTTAGAGCGCATTAAAAGCAAAGTCCCGAGGAAGTAAAGGATACATTAAATAACAGATGAGGTGAAACGGTAAGAGCTGCAGGGCGTTACCTGCCAGCGGAGGTATCTGTAGTCCATGTGCCCCACAAACAGAGACTTGGTGGTGAAGGCGTACGGCTGCACATCCACATCTGCTCTGGTCACCTGACGGGAGACAACATGTACACCGTGTTAACTTCACTTAGAGATGGAGTCCAGGAGCTGGAACCAATGAAGAGCATGGATTTAACAGACTCATGCACATGTTGACAAAAACATGAGTTGTTTACCTTGTTGATGAAGCTGGATTTCCCCACGTTGGGGTACCCGCACAGAAGCAGCGTCCTCGTGTTCGGGTCGATGCTCGGCAGACGGGACAGATGCTGGCGCACTGGAGAGGAGGGGAAATGTGTGATTATGACATGTTAAAAGACAGGTCAAAGTATTACAAACATGAAAAGCTCTAAAGTTATTTTATTAAATGTATTTTTTACTTATGCAAAATGCCTGTTAACATGTGGGATGATTTAAGTACTCTAATCTCAGAAAAATTATTAGTTGTATTTTATGCATTAAATCTCATTAAAATCCACTTGTTTCTAGTCTCCTCTGCAAGACTTCCAGAAAGTATTATTAAGTATATTATGAAGCTTCAAGTGTATGAATACGCCACAAAAACAGAGGTGAAATTAAAGCTTTCACCAAATCAGCTTCAAAGTGATATTGCATTGTCTCTAAACCGTGACAGTGTTTCAGACACATGACATGAGTCCTCTGTCACCTTGCTCCAGATACTCCAGACTGGACTTCTGTCTCTTCACGATGGTGCACATGCGACCCAGCGCCGCTCTCTTCAGCTGTTTACACCGGTACAGAGAGTCTCCGTACTTCATCAGACGCACGTAGTCTTTGGCAACACTGGGGGGGTTCACCACAAACAGTTAGAATCAGAAACTGGTTTATCACCAGGTAGGTTGACACGTACGAGGGATTTGACTTGGTGTCGTCGTGCATACATAAAAGTAAACAAAAATGTCCAAACTAAACAAACTATATTCTGCCAGATCTCCATTAAGGATAACTAGGGGAAGCATCTGGATCGGTATCGTGGTAGGGCACTTATACAATCCTGCCTGGTCCCTAAATCAGACCAAATTGTGAAACCTCAGTTGCTTCGGGTCTTGTTTGAAGCAGCCGGGCTGGAAATGTACTGTTTTTGGCAGCGGACAATGTAAACAAGGACATTAACTATACGCAACAACATGCAAAACAAAAAAGGATACCATTTAAGACAAACTTACTTATCAATCAAGTTCTTGGCGATGTTTATCTGTCCCAAAGCCAACTTATAATGGTCTTTGTCGTACAGCACGTTCATCAGGTCGGCGTAGAACGGGTGGATGTCCTGAAGAGAAAATGGCAAATGATCACATTTCACAAACTACCTTTTATACGTGTCCAGGCAAATAGGAAACGATGGTTATTTAGAATGAATACGAGAGCTTCTTGACTTACGTCGAGCTTGGGGAAGTCGGTGAGGATCTGCGAGAGGCGGTCATGGTAGCTCTGCTGCGTGAACTTCACCTTTCGCATGTAAAAGTGACGGATGCGGTGGATCTGGTAGTGCTTGTGCACCACAGTGGGGGTCTTCCTTTGAGTTTTGGATAAAGTGATGTCGATGAAATCCTGCAGAGAAACACAGTATGCAAGGTTAGATCATATTGGACATAACTTTTTAATATTGGCTTTATCTGAAGCCAGATGAACAAGCCATTCATTCATGTTATACCCAGATGAGTATCATTAGAAGGTTGTGTAACTTTTTTTTAAGTGTAAGGTCTTCACTGTCTAACTCCTTTTGCCTTCAATTAAGATGAACCTTTATTGACCCGCTAATGGAATCATAAATCCTACCCTATGATCTCTAAATCAAGTAATCAATTATTTACATATCACATATAGATACAGAACAGCTGCTTAACATGTATTCACAAAAACACCTTGTATTTCCTCAAAGAGATTCATCATGTTAACTGTTTTCCAAGAGACCAATAACCACCTTATCCCTTGGGTAAATTAAAATGAACTTGCATTGACTCCCTTATGGAATCATAAACCATACCCTGTGATCTCTAAATCAAGTAATCAATTATTTACATACCACATACTGAAGCATGAACAACAACAACTACTTCACATATATTCATTCATTCAAAACATGCAATTTTCTTGCATTTCCACAAAGAAAATCATATTAACTGTTTTCAAAGAGAGCAATGCCGAACTTCATTAACAAATCATTCAATTTAATGTAAAATCGATTGTCAGCCAAATCAGAAACATTAAAACAATATTTTAAATCACTGATATGAATAAACCAAGTCTACTTGTCAATTCGGCATACAAATAATACATCAAATGGCATTTCTTTTGTTGTCAGTCTAACTTATAGGACCACAACTCCCAATATGGACAGGGTATTTAAATGGATAGATGTATGCTGCTTTTTGCACTTCTCTGTATCTATAAATCTGTATGGCATAATCATATGTATTCTTAGTATTTAAAAATAACAAACCGTTCATAATATATTCCTTTTACTCTGTATTGTGTCTGTATTATACTGTTTTTTTTATACAATTGTAATAGTGTATTCATTTTCTACACTGCTGTTTGTAATGATTATTCTGTTCTTAATGTAAATACTGTCACATGTATACATAAAAACACACTTCTGTTTGGATGCTAACCACATTGCGTTGTCCTTGTACTCTGTGCAATGACAACAAAGTTGAAGTTTATATGATAACGTTTCCCTTTGTATAGGAAAAAACTGTATAATATCCAGAATTAACTCCATTATTAAATGGAGTTTGTTGAATCGCATGTCATTAACTGGACAGAAACAGCCTTTTACGTTCTTAATTCTGGGCAGATTCACTGTGTTATCTCTCAAAACGCTTTCCTCTTTTATACACCAATTAAAAAAACACATGATTAACGTTTTATGGAAACTGTCTCTTTCCAGCAGCTCGACACGTGTTTATACTCCGAAGAGAACCTCCATGTTTTTTACATCTTCCTCAGCCTCTCAAAACCCAGAAACACAGCCGGAGAAACAGCTTTCTTTTAACAGGCTAAATATGAGGAATAAAACGTACCTTTGCGGTGGGAACCACCATAATCTTCTTGAAATTATAAAGCGACATTTTGTCGGACACGTTGGGGTCCGCTGACGCTAGGGGAAAGGACCGTTCCGTTAAAACCGGAAAAGACACTGAAAAACACGATGGTGAGTTTTTCCGAACATCGCCCCCTAACGGCCAACTGCAGGTACTACATGAACAAAAACATCACATTACTGTTAGAAATTATTTAGAAATATAATTCATAAACAAATGAAATACATCATAATAATAATAATAAATACTAATTAAAATAAATAATTACATCAATTCATGAATTAATGCCTGCACAACACCGTACAGATCTGTCATATTAAAATAGATAAACATTATTTGTATCTGTTTCTTCAGATTTTATGAATTTTACATTGTTTTCTATTTATATTCATTGTCTTTATAACTACATTTTATTCAAAAATACAGTTCATTTGTTCCCCAGCTCATACAACCAAACATGATGATGAATACATGTAGTTTGTGCTGTGGTTTAACTGCATTGCATTATAAAGACAGGGTTTGTATGTATTTCAATCAATCAATCAATGTTTATTTATATAGCCCAATATCACAAATGTTACATTTGTCTCAGTGAACTTCACAGTTTGTACAGAATATCAGTATGACAATACGACATCCTCTGTCCTTAGACCCTCACATCGTACAAGGAAAAACTTCGGGAGAAACCCCACAGTTTAAGGGAACATGGGAGAAACCTCAGGGAGAGCAACAGAGGAGGGATCCCTCTCCCAGGACGGACAGACGTGCAATAGATGCCGTGTGTAAATTGAAAAGATAATACATTTGCAATATAGGTAGTCCACATTTTTGGAAATGCATGTGTATTTAATTAACATCATTGATACAAATAGTGCAGAGAAAATAATAAAAACACGTCAATAGAAAAAAAACACGTCAATAGAAAAAAATTAACTCTCTAAAACAGTTTAAATAAAACCCCAACATTATATATTAGTTATTTCAGGACTGTTGTTTTAGACTGCACCAGATAAAGGGAATCACAAAATAGGAAATGTGGTCGTTACATTATTGGTATCTGCAGAGGGAAGTGGTCATTTGGAGATTTGATCCAGCACATTTTGGAAATATGGTCTGAAAGTGTTGGGAACATCTGTCCTAGTCCATTTGTTGAGGACTATTTTAAGCGATGGACTAATCCACATGTTGTGCCCCAGTGAGTAATTTGGGTGGTGTGACTCATTAATGTGTTATTAATAGTTTTTGGACAACAACAGAGCTCAGACGAATAACATGTATGAGTTAAAACTCGTTATAACAAGTATCAGTTATTAATTTGTGGTTTTAATTCATTTTATGTCGTTTGTTGAAAGTCTGAAAAAGTAAGTAGTAAAATGTCACCTGGAACTATCTGCACTCCATATTTGTTGTGATCCGCGGAGATTAAGAAAGCAGCCAATCAGCGAGCTCCTGTGTCTTTAGGCCAAGCCCACTACCAGCGGTCACGAGTGGCTCCGCGTGCGCCCACTGCCAGTCTCGACCAATCAGGGCGCTCCGCTGTGAGAAAGGGGCGGGGCTTCTACATTGTGTGTGACAGCTCCAGGGTCAGTGCTGCACCAGAGAGGAAGAAAAATGAAGAGGTCTCACTCTGATGAATTCATCTTTGACATACAAAAATCAGTCAATTGTTTACAAGTTGTAAAGAGTACTTTAGAAATAATGTAATGTTTTACAATGGTGTACTTCTACTCCACTACATGTATTTAATACCTTTAGTTACTTTACAGATGTGGATGAATGAAACACAGGCATAATATATTGCTTATCATGCATTTCTTTAGATGGATTTGACATCGCAGTTGACATCTAAGCACTTAATATAAATGCACTCGCACCCTGACTAAGCAAAAGGGCAAAGGGCAACAGGAACACAGATTAAGATATCTTTGTAGTCTTTCTGTTTGTCTTGTACGTTTTTTTGTGTCTTATATTTTCTTATATATTGTTATAAACATGTCTCTTCCGTTGGGTGTGCTCTGTGGGTGAATGCCAGGGGGCCCATCACACTGTTTGCCCCTCAGCCTGTACCTTGTAAACCAGTTCTGACTATAATCCATCTATGGGTCCATTAGTTAGTATTCTGTTAAGAAAAATCAGTCAGAAAACAATATTAAAAGTTGCTAATTGATCAATAAATACCGAAGAGGACTAGGGCCACATGACCAAAAGTAAAAAATAACACAATTCAGACTTTAATGTCAGAATGAATTCTTGGAGAAAAAGAATTAATTTGTTTCAGAATTCAGATGTTTTCTTGGTCAATAAATGCAGAAGAGGACTAGGGTCACATGAGTCCCTTATGATACCTTAAAACACAAGGTTAATTTAAAACTAGCTATTTATTTACAGAAGAAGATTAACATGAAAAGTTCTGACTTCTAAGAGATTTTTTTTTTCAGAATTCAGTTTTTTCCAGAACTCCAATTTTTCCTTTTCGTCAAATGCAAAACAAAATCTCATGTGGCCCTAACACTAATCCGTGAATACATAGCTAGATTTAAACCCAACTTTTGTTATTAATGCATCATAAGTGGCCTGGAAGATGGACCTGATGACTGGCCTCTTTTTGAGAACTCAAACTATAACAACAGCAGAGACGATCTTTGTTCTGCACACGAAAGGGAAAGGAAACGGCTCCATTATTCCGCCCCCCCCCCTCTCTCTACGGACTGTCTGATCGATCGGAAGCTTTGAGACGAGCATCGCTTTATTCCTCGCTTTCGGGATATTTCTTCACAGTTTCTTTTGACTTCCCCTATTACCCAAAACGTCCTGCTGTTTAAATCGTGTGGAATTTAATCCCCGGCTTCACATTTATTATCCGCACAAAAGTTGATAAGGAAAGCTAGTTAGCCTCCTAGCTAACTCTTAGCTAGCCTCAAAGCTAACTAGCGGTGGTCGGAGAACGTTTTTGCAGACAGTTTTTTAAGGGGGGGGGCATCTTTTTTTTGTCAGTGCACTTGTACCTAGTCGTGGAGTTATCATCCTGACATTTGAAGAGTATTTGTGGGGAGGTTTAGAGCTGGTAAGCCGGTTGCTTCCTAGCTAGCGTGCTCGATATAGCCTGCTAGCTTTAATACCCTGCGTATTTAGCCTGGAAGCTAACTGAAGGCCGCAGTCCACCATCAGCTGCTACTACTTCCATCAGTGTTTGCATTGCCGTGCAGAGTTGACAGGTGAGTCAAATAAACTGTTTAAAAACAAAATGTGGGTCATGACTTTAATGAAGTCTGAGAAAAAAAAGTCAGAATTTTGTAGATTTTCACACAAAAAAACGTCAAAGAAAAATAAATGTTTTCAGAATTCTGACTTTTTTTCAGAACTCATTTTTTGTTGAATTATTTTTGGTCAAAGTATTCAATTTACAAGGGATTCTGATTCTGTACAACAGCATACATGATATTGACCAATTCTGAGATTAAAATATGATTATCAACAATGAAAATTAGAAAATGTTTTCAGAACTGAACGGACTTAAAAAAAAAAACTACACTTTTTGAAAACACCGTTGTCACATCCACATTTTTGTTTTGTTATCATATGGCCCTCATCCCCTTCCGTAAGGTAAATACATAGGTAGTTTTAAATGAACCTTTTGTTTTTAAGGCATCACAAGTGGCACTGCAAGGGCACCTGATGACTGGCCTCTTTTTGTTAGTGCTCCATTAACAATGTGTGTGCAATAATCACTTTTAATGTAAAACAACAACGTATCTGTCATGTCAAAGTTGTAATTAGTGGTACCAACTGTTAAAAACAATGCTTTTGGGTTTCTTAGAAGTGTAGTAGATCAGTCTGTTCGATCAGATCGCACCAATACATTCTGATAGATGGAGAGGTGTTTTAAACCCTAAAAACAAGGGGTTAAAACCTCTTAGCACATGCAGCATATCATCACCATATGACAGTTTAACAGTTTAGGGCAGGGGTATTCAACGAGGTCCAGTTAGAGAATGTCCCCATGCAAAGGTCCGGAACTTCAAAATGTCTAACTTACTTAACTATGAATGAGTGTGATATATATGGAAGTAGTTGTAGCTTTATCAACGTCTGCATGTAATCAACAACTGACTGCCAATCAAATAAAGAAAGTACAATTCAAAATCAACAATATTTATTGTCAATTAACATTGAACTAAACAGAGTCAATACTGTGGATATGTGTAATGTTCCTCTCGGGCTGCATTTAAAATAAAATAGAGGGAATAAATAAAATATCTTTTGAAAATGTGTGCATCTTAAAAGAGCTTAATTTTAGATAAATAAAATAAAGTGTAGCAGCAGCTTGAGTTTTTCTTTGTTAACGGTTTCACAGCATGACTTAACAGTTTCAGACGATTATAGAACAATATCAGTCTTTACATCATAACAATGATGTACATCATTGAACAGTTTTAAAGTTTCTCTTTCTTTCCCTCTTATATTGCAGCCCCTCACTCACTTTTATTTATATTCAGTGCGAGAGTTGAGCTGGAGCTTGTCCTCCGAGGGTCGTACAAATTATTGAACTCAACCTCTGCTTAAAAAAAACTAAAATCACAGCCCATTAATTTCACCTTTCTTTCATGCTGTGCAAAGAACAAGCAACCAATCCAGAGATCTCACCATGACTCGCGCACGCACGTGCACGGTGTGGCGTGACCACCAACACAGAAAAATATGGACACAAGATGTGTGCAAATGTATTTAGTTTCCTATCCATGTGAACATGATTTAAGTGGGGGGGACCTAACCTCCTCTAGGGGGGTCCGGGGGCATGCTCCCCCGGGAAGATTTGTTTTTAAATGTTGAAGTTAAAAGCATCAATCTGGTGCACTTTGAGAGCAACATGAAGAGATCTATGGATACATCTCTCAACACCCATATGAAACACAACTGTAAGCAGATTTTTCTTTTTGGATATTTTACAAATCACTCCCCTTTTAAACTCTATTCTTGTTATTTTTAACAACTTTTTTGTTACTGTCATATAGTATTTTATACCTGTTTTTCATTTAGTCTCATTAATAACTATAATGATCATATCAAGGTGTGCCTTAACCTCACTGAGCTGAGGTTATTTGAGCCTCTCAGGAGAGAGCTCTCTTCCACCTGGTTGTAGAAAAGCTCTTTAAGTTCGTTAGCATAGCTAGCTAACCAGATGCTAATAACAACAGATCGCCACTGTGCTTACAACTAAAGACACAGCCACGCAAACACTGCGGCATGTGTACGGCTCCTTATGGGTATTGCAATATCTGAAGGGCTGGAGCGGCGTTCCGGTGCTCTCTGTCAGCACTCCTTTCAGACGAGACATATACCACGTGAAGACACGTTACGCTCGTGTTGTGTTCAAGGAACCTGTCCTTGGCCAGGAAAAACAGGTACTCACTTGTTTAATTATTTTTGCGGTCTAGATTTCGTCTTCTTTTTTTAAGTGAGAAGTTGTCCGTCAGTCGGACTGACGGACGGACTCCGCACCCCCACCCCCCAAAACGAAAACTCTTCGGTTCTCCACGAATTACACAAGTCACCCAAATCAGCGTTAAAAAAGCGGGAGGTGCCGAAAAATCCCCTATTAATGTATTGATTATAGCTCCGGGTCCGTATAGGTCGGCGTCTGGGTCCGGGCCGCGGTCCGCCTGTTGCCGACCCCTGGTTTAGGGGAACCAGGAGGTAAAAGGCATGATAATACAAAATAAAACACTATACAATAGATAATAATTTAGTTTCTGAGAACTCTATTTTCTGGACTTTTGTCATAATATTCCAAATATAAGACATTCTGGTGAGTTAAAGAAACTGCTTTTAAAGTTGTATTTGAATAGCACTTTTCATACACCAGGTGCAGCTGAATGTGCTTCAACAACAACAACAACAACAACATCAAGATTTAAAAGAGAACAATAATGTCACATCAGGCCACACGTTAAAACCTTTTAGCATAATAACATGATATAACAGCTTAGGGGACACGGGAGGTAAAAGGTATGACCATAAAATAGAAAAACCTATAAAATAAATGAACCCGTAATAACCCTAGTTTATTCCATTGGATTACCTTTCAATTAAGTCTCTATCATTTAAACCTGAGCCACAATCATAAAAAGCAACTCCTATTCTAGTAATGGGATGTGTAAATGATGTAACGAAGTTGCCTTAATTAAAAAGAATAACACAATTAATGTCATAGTTCAATTAGATAAATAAATACTTTATTTCATGTTATTTTATAATCGTTAAATATGGTATGATTTAATACAGTTTGTTTTACATGTTAAACCGATATGCGTGTGTTTCTTGTGCCTAGGAACTAATGTTTGTTCATGTGCTGGTACTGCGTGTTTTGCTGTTACACTGGACAACTCAACGTGGGTTGACGTCTTTTTTGAAGCTCTGCTGAAGTCTGTGACAAAGTTATGCAGAAAAGGAACTAAATTAATCTCCTTTCACGACAAGCGGCCAACGAGGTATTAGTTTCATTCATATGTGTAGCACAATATGCTAATATGTTTGGCTATGTATACGTGTCATTTCGGTGTTGTAGTTCTCACGGCGTAACGGAAGAGGGAAGGCTACAGGATGAACTCCCAAGAAATAAACGCCCGTTTTAAAGAACCTGTCTGTGTCGTGAAGAGAGCTACAGGATGTGTACATATAAGCTTTGTACTGAAAACATGTGTGGAAATGTAACCCATATGTCGTTTTTTCTCAATAGCTGTACTTTACTGATAACATTTACGTTTGTTACGTCATTTTATTACATTATTACCACATGAAACTATATTTGCCAGGGTTTAAGCATAGGGCCACGGGATTTTGGTTAAAGAAACAGTTTTTAAGACTTATCGTCGTGTCATAGTTGTAAATAATGGCACAAACAAACTGTGAGGCCCTGTTGAAACACTGCCTTCGTTCTGTCTGTGCACTGTTAGATACATTACGTTACATGTTACACGCTTTTATCCAAAGCGACTTCCACACTCAACACTGTGGGCAATCCCCACAGGAGCAATTTGGGGTGAAGTGTCTTAGGGACACAACGACATGCTGACTGCAGAGGGGTTTGAACCTGTGATCCGAACACCTACACACAACCCACTGCGCCACACGCCTCACAAGATACTTTATCGATCCCAAATTGTGCTATTAATTGATCGCAGCGGTGTTTTCAAGCAGTTCACGAGTTAAACATATTCAAAAGATACAATACGGCCCGAGTAAAATAAAACATTAAGAGCAAATTCACAGCAGAGAAGAGATATAGCACGAGAGTATCAAGATAATACTTAGTATAAACAAATGACTGAATACGTTGTAATACTCTACAATATCTCTAGGCTACAGAATATATAGAAATAAACTACAGACACATATCTGCGTTGGATAGTATATGCATTACACTTGTGCAGAGCAGCGGATGTGCAGATAGTTCTGGGTTGTACAACAGGAGAAAGCATGTGTGTGTTTGTATACTAACACCAGTGAGAAACTACATTTCCCCTTAATCTAAGAGTTGGTCTTAATCCAGGGGGTTTTACAACTTCAGGGTTCCTGCATATACCCTGTAATCTTAAATGAGCGTGCTTGTTTCTGGGGTTGGGGAATCCGTGGGAGGTCGCCATCTTTCATGGGATGCTTCTCCAAGCCAGCGACCCAGACATGGATCTGCTGCTCCCCAAAGTTAACTTTAAAAACATAGCATTATGGTGTGTTTATGGGTGAAATGCCGTGTTGATTTATTACCCACATTCGTCCCGTACTTTGCTCCCATGAAGCTGGACTGCCTAGCGACGCAGGAGTGTCTTTGTTGCATGGCCCTTGGCATGGGCATGGCATGTGAGCTGCAGTGTTTTCTCTCCTGTCAGCTTCTAAATACGCCTGCATTGCGTCTCTAGTAGAAGTTGCAGTGATGTCAGACTTGTAAAGTTGATGCAAACAAACACATCTGAGGCCTTTCTTGGACGTTCAAAGGCTTTATTGTCATGTACAGTAGCTTCAGTGTAGAAATGGCAATTGTTAATAATGCAGGAGAAGATGACTATATACTATATACACATAGAATAAGCTACAAATGGAATGTAACATGAAATGCTGTACAGTGAAATGAAACACTGCTCATTGTACCCAACTCAAAACCCACCTGTTCAAACTGGCATTTTCTTTATAATCTGTACCCTGTGTCCTTTGTGTCCTTTTGTAGTCCATTTCCTGTTGTTTGTCTTGTCTTACCCCGGCTGATACTTCACTAAATCCACTGTTTGAATTGTTCCCTATATTGCCCCTATGCCAGGGCTCTCGACTAACTTTTTTCCCCATCCTCCCGGAACCGTCCCGAAATGCAATCTAAGCCGTCCTGAAATTAATGTGGACCGTCCCGAATTTAAAATGTTAGTTTTTCTACATTATCATTAGTTAAAATCATTCAAAGTGACCTTTAACATAAATAAAACATCATACAAATCATTAGATAATTCATCAACCTTTTTATTTGAGTAAATCATTCAATCACATAAACAAAGGCCAAATATATTTAAACAAACACACACACGAGACAATTACTCTAATATTGAATCCAATCAAGTCCCATCCAATTAACAAAACAATCCAACACTGTCCTGAAGACAGAACCCAGAGTAACCACTAACCAGGATGACAGTCTGTCAGTCAGGAGACCTTTACAAACGGCCCCGCCCCCTCGCACACAGACGGGAGAGAGATCTCTCGTCTGGATTGGAAAGCTCGAAAATACATCATAGACGCATGTTGTAGTCTTATTGCATATTAGAAACGGAGTTGGTGAAACTAAAACTGCGATATAATGTGTATGTAGCAATAATACATATGACATATTTTTTAAATGCCTCCAGTACCGACAAAAAGTCCGATAACGTCGGAGCTTAACGTTACCACTGTCTTTAATAATTCCGGCCCGGGGCCCGTTCAATACCGGGGCTCGGTACCCATCCCTACATGGGGAGAGGCAGCATATTGCTAAGGACTGAATACGATGGAGAGTTCTCATCTCAGCCTTATTACCCATAGGGGATGAAGAGGAGTAAGTAAATAGATAAAGAGGCCGGCGCTCCAGGGTCTGGTTCTGCTGTGAGTTTTTGTGATTAACGGTAAAACATTTCAGAATTCCTCCACGGGATGCCATTGTACATCACTCAACCCGCGAAATACACACACTCGGTACATAGCTAGACCCGCGAATTTGTGGGCCAGGAATTCGTGGGCACAGCCAGCGGCACAGCTGTAGCTACGTGTGTGTGTATTTCAAGGGTTTCTAAATGTTTTGTGCGTGTGTGTTTATGTTGACAATGAGGTTTAATAACTGTGCTACACAAAACGTGCAGTCGGTTTCATTTTCATCGCCGTTTGTAGTAGAGTTAGCAGGGTATTTTTATTTTAACTCTCGTCCCAAATTTGTCCCAAAATTATTTTTTATCCTCCCCGACACTATTTTTTTCGGCCCCGGGACGTCCTTAAGCTCGAGCCCTGCCCTATGCCCTATTCTAGATACATATATATATATATATATATATACATATACCTATTCTGTAAGCTGTCCTTGGGTGTTATGAAAGGCGCCCCCCAAAATAAATGTATTATTATTGTCCCCATTTATCAACTGTCACAAACAACAGGAAATGGGGCAGCTTTAGCCAACATTGCTAATTATCCAGCAGATGATAATAGACAACTTTTTTAAAATCACAATACACCAACACCATTAGTTATAGGGAAAGGATGAAAGACAAGCAGATGGAGACAAACACACATACATGTCACATATCGAGCATCACGATCACACAACAGGCACGAAGGGAAACATTGGCATAATAGATTAATGGATGCAAATACTGGCGGTTCAGTGCTCGGACGGTCAAAGGCTTTATTGTCATACAGTAGCTACAGTGTAGATCTGGCACTGTTCGGTCACGCAGGAGAAGCTAACTATTTACAAGGGAAACAGAATAAGCTAAACATGGAATGTAACATGACATGCTGCACAGTGCAATGAAACACTGCTCATTGTAATAATGGATGCAGATGGTGGTTCAGCGTGTGTCCACCCCCCCCTTCAGGGACATGTAGGACGCCTGGTGACCGTCCTCCACCAGCGGTTAACCCACGGACTAAAAATAAACTCCCTTGGCCCCCTGTTGTATTTTTCACCAAATGGCTTATTTGCGTGATAAATCATCTCTTGTGATTCTGCGCGCGGGAGAGGAGGCCGTGCAGGAGGAGCAGGAGGAGGAAGGAGGAGGAGGGAGGAGGAGGGAGGAGGAGAAGGAGGAGAAGGAGGAGAAGGAGGAGGAGAAGGAGGAGGTTGTTTTGGTTCAGGCCTTGTCTAGACATGATGATTGACTCAATGTACTGTGATCGGGGTTAGTCTTTTTATACAGGGTTTATCAGGTCAAACTGCATGTTGTCTTATGATTGCCCCATTCAACATAAGTACCAAGGCTGTGTTACTTCGACTATCGTTGTTTTAGGTTTTGCATGGTAGATTTGGTGTGTCTGTAAGAGGTGGTAACTTAATAATCATGTTATGTTAATGTATTGTTGCATTGTGGTGAAAGGCAGGCATCAATACACCGTTGGAGTTTCAGATTACAAGAGGAACAACTTGGTTTTTAAAAGCCATACAGTGAGTTCTGAAATATCTCAAGGTTCAAGGCTTGTAATAGTCATACGTACATAGCTACAGTGTTATGACGATGACAGTCTTAGGTCTCAGGCTCCTCCAACAGTGCAACACAATAAAACGGAAAGAATAGTGCAAGTACATGTGACCTGCTCTATCGAAATCAGTCGCATTATCCCGAAGACACATTTTGAGTTGTATACACTGCTGGAAAGAGGATATTCCTAGCTTTCTAATGATATCAGGATTGTTTTTGTACTCCAAATATTAAGCAAAAATATGTCGCATTATATAATGACTGTCACGAGTCCTCATTTTGAGAAAAAGGCCTTCAAAGTTTTCTCTTCTCTGGAATCCATCGATCTGATTGATTATTAGCAAATGATCAAAATACTACGGAGGGAAGATATTTTCGTTTGGAGGGGAAGCTCGTGAGTGTGTGTGAGTGTGTGTGCTTGTGTAATTTTGCGTTTGTGTGTATTGTGTTTGTTTCCCGGGGAAAACACTCACGAGAAACACCGGCTGTTGTTACGCCTGCTGTGACGTTAGGTTACTCCGTTCTCCGCTCGTAATTATGCCGAAGCATCAAAGTTATTTATCATCTGAAAAAAATAGTTTTTTACGTAAATCCACGTTTATTTTGAAATGAGCCGTTGCGACTTCCGACTGATTTCGATAGAGAGAGTCACAAATACAAAAATTGTGAAATAGTGCAATAATCCAGCAAGTTATGTGACAGAAAACGTCCTAAACCCAGAGTTTGCGTGACTAATTTAAAAGGATATAACTCTTTGTTAAGTGACCAATAAAAGAGAAACTAGTTTACAGAGCTTTTACATAACTGTAGATCAGTGCTTCTCAAAGTGTGGTCCGCGGACCACTGGTGGTCCGTGAGCGCCCCCTAGTGGTCCGTGAGTATATTGGTAACATTTCACATTTGAAATAAATACATTAATTTCAGTTTTCCGCACTCTCGCGGGAATATCTCCGCAATGGAGCGAGGTTAAGTTTCATGATATAGCCCAGCGCCCCACCTTCATCACACATGTGGCAGCTTCTTTGTACCATTTTCAGGCGATTTGTCATCAGTTCTAGAAAAACGATGTGTTTTTTGATATTTGTGGAGTTAGGTGGTCCGCGAGTGTTTTTTTTATTGGTTAAGTGGTCCTTGGTATGAAAAAGTTTGAGAAACACTGCTGTAGATGGATAGAGTTTCTCAAACACACAAAGAAATGCCATGCACATCCTCCTCTGCTGCAAATCCCGACAGATGCTCAGTTTAGTTTTACAAAAGACTCCTCTCTGCCAAGTAGTCGTTTGAATAACTTTCTTTCAGAAGTCTTGGACCTAACCTTCACATGCTGCTGAACCTCAGGAATATATCTCATCACTTCAGCTCAGTTCAATGCTGAGCCATGGTGTGGAGGTCACACAAGTTTAATGTACAGTTCAGCGGACAAACAATAGGGCTGTATCCAAATATTCGTTCGTTGGAGTACTATTCGGGTTTCAATTTCGTCATTCGTTTTGTTTGTTTTTCCCCGTTTTTTTTTTTTCTCAACTTGAATATATTGAAATCTCCAATATCAACGTAAGAGCTTGTGCCTCTTCGGGGGGTGCTCACACTTAACCATAAACGTTATCGTTTACTTTCTCCGTCTTTATATGTAGATATTACTTTTCTCCGTTAATCTCCGTCACGTTGTTTCCATAGCAACAACAACTTCCTGTCAACAGCGCTACCTCTCCTTCAAAATAAAAGCATGTCCATAAATAGGAAGCCAAGCCAAATTACACTTAAGACATATACAACGGCAACGAAAGTAACAAACACAATGCGATATCCTTTTCAATTTCAAAGAACACAAATTGGGTTACATTAACAAATAACTATAAAACAACAATACTGTAGAGTAACAAAATGAATGCCATGAAAACACCAAAATACACGTGTTGAAGCGGTTTCCCCCCCCGCGGGCCGAATATTCGCTGCTGATTACTACCGAATATCCGGAGCCCGAAAAATGGTATTCGGGACAGGCCTACACAACAGCTGTTTTGATAGCCGACTGCCGTTGATGGAGAGATGTGTTTAGCCCCATTCATCGCAGTGGCATGACACACACACAAACATGCCATGTATGGGGATCAGTATGTGGATCAAAGGTCACCAGCTTTACAGCAATGCCATTCTTTTTCTGCTATGTATGCAAACACAGCGAGGGTTCGTGTCACACACAGGCCCCCGATTGTTGGGGCGGATTATCACTGCTTTACAAACGGCTCCAACGGGACAGAACAGAAGCGTCTCCAGTGGTGTTTGGACTCTGGGGTCACTGCTATCTGTTAATGTGTAACTCTTAGGTCAGATGTAGGGCAAAGGGTTAACCAATTAGACGGCAGGTACGGAAATGCAGACAAAAAAAGGCTGAAAATATGTTAACGTCACTAGCACCAACAAATGTTTGGAGATGATGGTCAGTTTTGCTGAAGCAGTTTAAGACTGGATTGACAGGAAGTTAATGAAGTAACATCAACTTCTGATATCCAATAACACATTTGACTTAACCTGCAAAGCTACCTACTCCTCGCTTTCGCTACAACTAGCAGTATTATCAAATAATTACAGACTATTATGTGTGAAATGTCAGAAAACAGTTAATACATTAGTTTAGGAACATAGAAACCAATGAATTGTTGTTTTGCTTTCAGAATTAGCCAAATAAATAACAGATTATTTAACACAAGAGACATCATTGTAGAATAATTAAGAGTAAGTAGTTAAGGGTTTTTGATGTTGATGTTTTATAGGTTTGAAAACGGTCAAACCAGATCTTCAAACCTGTTTACACAGCCTGTCTTTCATATATTGATTAAATTATACTTGCAGATCGAGTCACACTAACAAAAGTGATCGGCTTATTTTTGTACTTTTCTGTCGTCACATTATCTTGAAAGTTTTCTTATTTCAGACGTATTATTTCTGTGTTTTGGTAAGAGCTGCTGAACCAGGATTACATCTTTTATCAAACATACGTTCGGCCTCTTCAAACAAAATGTATTCGTCACCTCCTTCAGAGTCCTAAATTATTCACTGGCCCAATGTCAGGTGCTTTAGATAAATCACTCAGCTTCACGGACAAAAGACAGTTTGGACTTTAAGAAGTGTAAGAATGCTTTCTTGAAGATACATTCAATCGGTTCTGTTAGATTGGGTTTATTTGAACAAGAGCTATATAGTATTCGTGTGTATTCTATGTTAGTAAATTACCTAAAGCTTGCATTATTTTATACATAAGATGAGTAAAATAATGCAAGAAATATGAGGCAAAATCAGTAGACACTTTCAACTTTATTTTAGATTTTATTTATGTTTTCTTATTTCAGTATTACGTCCACTGAGTTGGTGTTTTACATTTGGAATACTCTCTTTTCTTTACCCTTAATGTTTGTTATCATATTGTCTTGGGCTGCTCGATGAATCAACATGGAACCAGTAATCACTAACTTTGTTTCCCCTGGCCCCCTATCGGAGAACACCCAGCTAGTAACCTAGCAACCAAGCTTCAGCTAGCGGCAGTCAGAAACTCAATGTATCTTCGAATCTACTTATAAATAAATATGGGGAAGTGTAAGTTCAACCGTAGTTGGTTGGAAAACATCGAATTTAGTGCTTGGTTGAAACCAGCGGAGGGAACGAGTTTGAAGCCCGCTGCACCTTTTGCTAATGTAGCGTTAGTTAGTGCAGCAGCTCCCGCAACAACACCGGGGGACCTCCGGGCGACGTTTGGGTCTACGTCAACCCTAAAAGCGGAGGTGCTGTAGACGCTAAATACCGTAGCTAAACACCAATCATACAACAGCAACGATGAAATAGTGTAGCCAAGGCAGCAGAGCTCTGAATATAGCTCTTGTCACTCTCTCTCTCACACACACACACACACACACACACACACACACACACACACACACACACACACACACACACGGGCTGATCGATTATGGCAAAAGTCATAATCACGATTATTTTGGTCAATAATTGATATCACGGTTATTAAATACGATTATTCATTGACTTTGAAAACAAATTGTAATGTGAACAGTATCTTTTTTGAACGTATCATTCAACTGAAAAACCAATACAAAAATTAATAAAATAAATTATACTAAATACCAATAAACAAGATCAACAAATATATTGGAGCGCACTTCCACAAGCTACTAAACATATATAAATATGATGAATACAAATAAATTACACTAAAATAAATTTGGTCACAACCTAGCAAAGCAAAATAATAGTTTTTTTCGATTATGTTGTTTTCGTAATCGTTGCAGGCCAAAATCGTAATCGCGATTTAAAAATACGATTAATTGCACAGCCCTAATATTGTCTTGTATTGTTTATTATTATTATTGACTGACCCCCCACCTTCAAAACACTGACCAAAACTCACCTCTTCAGACTGGCTTTTAATGTGTGAATTATGTTGTGTTGCTGTTTTAATATTTTTTATTTTATTTGCTTTTTATCAACTTTGAGCACCTGAAAAAGAGCTTAGAAATGAAATGTATTATTATTATAATTGTTTAGCAACATATGAATGAAACAACAACCCTCCAGTCCTCAGACGGCTTTTCTCCAGTCACTATCGGCCACTGCCCTCTTCTCCTCTGTGCACGTGTAACTGATATGAAGCCAAAGTCCTGTGATAAACATCCATTGTGACTCTGACATGTTGTTTGTCCCCTCCGCCCTCCCGTAGCTTACTTGGTGACGCAGAGACTTCTCCCTGAGGAGCCAAGAAGCAGACGGCTCATGACTTCTGACCAGGACACGAAAGTTGTAGCTGAACCACAGGTGCAGCAAGTCCAAGAGGCAAAAGAGAACTCTCATTTGGTGAGTTTTTAACACGCCAAGATGCATGTTTGTAAGTTATCCTGCATTTACGCGCTAATTTAGTTTGAATTAAGAGTAATTAGAATCAGGTTTACCAGGTAACACTTACGAGGAATTTGACTTGGTGGTGCATACATAAAACATAATAAATGTTTTTGTTTATCGCTTTTTGTATTTTTCTTTGTTTTTTTGTTGATTTTATTCTCTGTCAAAGCGTCTTTGAGTTTTTAGAAAAGCGCTATATAAGTCCAGTGTTTCCCATACATTGATTCATTTGTGGCGATTAAATATCGTCCGCCACAAATAGATGTCATAAAAAAAAATTATTATTTTTTTTTTTTGGTGGACTAATGGATAGTGAGGTGGGCTGATGACCGGAAGTCTGCGGGTTTAAGTCCCGCCTGGAACACCACCACTAGTGTGCCCTTGAGCAAGGCACTCAGTTACTCCAGGGCAGGCGTCTGCAACCTTTTTTCTGGAGCCGCAAAACATATTTGATTGCTTGATAGCTTATAAAGTTGTATATATTGTTACATCATAGACAAAAACTACAGTTTTTTTGCATTTATTATTTATTACATTATATAAAACTGTTAACCTCTAATAAGAAACAAAGAACTCTTATAAGGAGAATTAAAAGAATACACAGGCCTACTTTAAAATAAATCAACACAGCACTTGGAGAGTCCTCTGCACATTTGAAGAAAAAAAAAATACAATTATAATTGACCCGCTTTGAAATAAATAAAACGTATAGCTGCACCCTAAAAAGAGTTTACTGATTGAATTATGACTGAAGATCGTCAGCTGTCTTCCTCTTCGTGTTTTCCCTCGATACGTAAAGGCTGCAGCACCTTTGATAACTTCTCTCCACATATCAAACATACCGGTAAGCCAGCATCGTTTGCTGTGAAAGGGTTGCCGACCCCTGCTCCCTGTGATTGGTCATTGTAAGTCGCTTTGGAATAAGGCGTCTGCTAAATGCCTAAATTGTAAATTATATTTTTGGGAGAATAAACCCCACAGATCCTCAACTCCGGTGTGTCTCACTCACTAACAACGCAACACAGAGCAACAAGAACGTTGTCTGCTACAGGGGCCATGAACTCGCATGTATTTTATTATTTGAGGGGGGGGGGGGTGGATGCGTGGGCCACCCAAATAGGTTAAGGGGCCTTTGGATTTTTGTTGCCATTTATAGGTTTTAAAACTGTCAAACTAGATCTTCAAGCTTGTTTAAAAAGCCTCTCTTTTCGATATTGGTACAATTATACTAATTATAAATAGTAAGACCAATATGTTATCCTGCTGATTTTGTTATGCATTTATTTGGGTCGGTTATTTTCCGGCTGCACACATTTTGAAATGTTATTTAAAATCTCAATACAGAGTAAAGCAATATTAAACATACAGGAAGCACAACATATATTCAAGGCTGAATACTTGTAAAAGTACACATTTAGTGATATCCCTGCCTACAAATTGTATTCTACAGACTTTAGAATAAACAATAGTATTAAAGTAAACTGTTGGCAGACCAAACCTAATTTTCCCATCATTAACAAATTAGTCTACTTACAAATGACATTAAGTTATTTGTATCCAAATGGCCAATTTCCATTGAGGTTGGGCACTAAATATTCAAATATCTATCATGCTGTATGCAATTTAAATATGAGCTGTCATTTTTCAATCAATTATATCTTCAGTTCATTTAATAAATGTCTCAATTGTGACACAAATAAACGTTGAAAATTAAGCCTTTTATCGATTTATTTTATATTGATTTTCAAACCAGTTCCTACTTCAGCATGGTAGGTTTCCAAAAGTGTGTGTGTGTGTAGTAGGGCTGTACCCGAATATTCGTTCGTTGGAGTACTATTCGGGTTTCAATTTCGTTATTCGCTGCACTGCGGCTGCCGCCAAATTGAATTTATTGAAAACTCCAATATCAACGTAAGAGCTTGTGCCTCTTCGGGGGGTGCTAACACTTAACCATACACTTTATCGTTTACTTTCTCCGTCTTTATATGTAGATATTACTTTTTCTCCGTTAATCTCCGTCACATTGTTTCCATAGCAACAACAACTTCCTGTCAACAGCGCTAACTCTCCTTCAAAATAAAAGCATGTCCATACAAAATAGGAAGCCAAGCCAAATTACACTTAAGACATATACAACTGCAACGAAAGTAACAAACACAATGCGATATACTTTTAATTTCAAAGAACATAAATTGGGTTACATTAACAAATAACTATAAAACAACAATACTGTAGAATAACTAAATGAATGCCGTGAATACACCGAAATACACGTGTGTTGAAGCGGTTCGCTGCTGATTACTACCGAATATCCGGAGCCCGGAAAATGGTATTCGGGACAGCCCTAGTGTGTAGTTGGTTTGAATTCAAAGCAAAAGGAAATTTTTGTGGCTGGAGACTTGTTGCTGTTTTGCCAAAAAACGATATCTTTATAAAAAGCTCACCCAGTTCCCTTCAAAACGAGATTATTGATGACGAGCATCAGGCCAGCCTCATTGATCTCCCACCCTAATAATGTCTAAAGCAGAAGTTCTCTGTAAAGAAACATGCAGCGCAGGAAGAAGCAACTCCTGTAACTAAACAACCATGACTCGTTTGTATCCGTCTCTCTTCATGAGTCTGTCGTAGCTCTATCGATCACAGCCGTGACATTTGGGTTCTTATTGGACCGTGATGTCTGAAAACACAGCGGTGCAAAGAGCAGCGGTCAGGTATTATTGGATGTAACAGCACGACAAAATGCTAGTTTTACTGACACTAACGTCTGATTTATACCTTAAAGCATTGATATTCCATGAAATGTTTTTAAATCCATTGGAAAAACTTGACACAACATTGATAGCATAACATGTAGGATTTGTACATAAAATAAAACCTTTTATTCGACATCATTTACCAAAGTTGACGTCTTAATATTACTTGTTTTGTTTAAATTATTATCTGACCCAACCCATACAATTGTAATAATCTTAAAGAGAACAGGAAAACTCCAAGATATTTAGGTTACAGTGATCAAAACTGATCAAAAGCAGCAAGGAATTACATGTGTTAAGCTTGAAATATCATGTTTTCATTCTTGTTTCTTTAATTTGCAATGTGTGTGTGTCTGGAGTTATAAAGGACCATCTATTAGTGGCTGTTAACGAGACATTAGTGGATTGTTTTCATCATAGTCAAAGAGAGGAAACATCTGATGGTGTAACTTATATTTTGGAGTGTTTCCTCTTGAGGGCTCGGTCTGTCATCAGATCAAACCTTATCTCGTCATCGCTGCTCTTTGTCTAAAGAGGTTGCTGGAATGTAAATCAACAGAAGTCATAATAGAAACTTAACAAAGTGGGCGTGTCTGATGTTTCTGGGAAGTCATTTGAATTTACAAGGAAATGAACCACCTTTCGAACCACCTATTTAGCTTTTAACTCTTATTTTGTCTACTGCAATTCCAATATCGCTCTCTTGTGATCTTGATAGAAAAGTGATTAATCAACAAAAGTAGTAGAAACTTAACAAAGTGGACGTGTCTGATTTTGATGTTGCTGGGCAGTCTTAACCCTAAAAATAATATAGCCTACATTTTAAAATGTGCAAGGAAATGTGCCACATTTCGAACGACCGAGCTTTTAACACATATTTTGTTTACTGCAATTTGAATATCGCTGTAGTCCATCTTGTGAGCTTTTGAGCATGCTTGTTTCTATAGATGTGATCTAGGGCTATATCCGAATATTCGTTCGTTGGAGTACTATTCGGGTTTCAATTTCGTTATTCGGATATTCGTTTGGTTTGTTTTTCCCCCGTTTTTTTCTCAAATTGAATTTATTGAAATCTCCAATATCAACGTAAGAGCTTGTTCGGGGGGTGCTAACACTTAACCATAAACGTTATCGTTTACTTTCTCCGTCTTTATATGTAGATATTACTTTTCTCCGTTAATCTCCGTCACATTGTTTCCATAGCAACTACAACTTCCTGTTTACAGCGCTAACTCTCCTTCAAAATAAAAGCATGTCCATAAATAGGAAGCCAAGCCAAATTACACTTAAGACATATACAACTGCAACGAAAGTAACAAACACAATGCGATATCCTTTTCAATTTCAAAGAACACAAATTGGGTTGATAACTATAAAACAACAATACTGTAGAGTAACAAAATTAATGCCGTGAATACACCAAAATACACGTGTTGAAGCGGTTCAACACGCGCGGGCCGAATATTCGCTGCTGATTACTACCGAATATCCAGAGCCCGAAAAATGGTATTCGGGACAGGCCTAATGGGATCATTTACTTGCTTTTGGCCTCTGATGTTTAACAGATTTAGGAACATACAGATAACTTTTGTACCTAAATATTGCAAATTGTTACACATTAGGAAAGCTCGATGCTTAAGCCCACATCACCGCACACTCCTCATCATTTGTTCACAGGCTTTATAGGTTATGATTCCACGGTTAAAGTAGAAACTTAACAAAGTGGGCGTGTCTGATGTTGATGTCTCTGGGCAGTCATAACCCCAACAAATAATACATACTACATTTAACATTTGCAAGGAAATGTACCACCTTTCGAATATGGAGCTAATTTCCTTCCATAACTCCACAAATAAACTAAACCAGTTTTACAACTGCCTTACTAACAAACCCAGTGTGGTTTGCAAATACAGAACACCATCGACCAACAAATGCATTTAGTTTTGCAAATAAAAAAATGTATCTATCAAACAAACACATTACATTTGTCTAATAAATCGTGTTTCAGAGACAAATTCAGCATGTTTTCCAAGTACACAAACATATTTTCTACGAGTAGGACAGCGCGATGCTTTATGCCACATCACCACAGACTCCTCATCAAGTTCACAGGCTTTATAGGTTATGATTCTGCCACGGTGCTGCACAACCCGCTGATTTGATTGATGCTAACACATGTGACACTTCAGACAATTCGGTCGAGGCTAAATCTGTTCAGCAGGGTGGGGATGTTGCACCAGCCTGCAGCCAAATGCTGTAAATTCTGCAAGTCAAATGGCCTCCTCTGCCAGCCACTAAACCAACTGTGGTTCAGGTTTTTAAATAAGACTTTAGACGTGAAGGTGGGCGGTGAGTTTTTACGAGCTGTGTTGGACAGATTAAAAAGCTTTTACGGTATTTTATGGATGCAGGGGAAAGGGTGAACGCTCCTTGTTTGCATACAGTTATGGTTCAGGCTTCGGAGCGATTTGTAAATCACTTACTTTTGGACCAGGGTTCAAATTTCGACTTGTTTTTAGGGGAAAATTGATCGATATCAGAAATATATATTTATCCCGGGGGAAACTGGGGACAGTTTCTCCATTATGTTAATGAAATAAATAAAATATAAATACAAAATATTATATGCACATAAGAGGTTAAAGTTCAATGTCCAAAAGAAATCAGATAAAATAAAAATATTTATATAAACATCTAAAGTTATTGTAAAAAATGTTCTATTAAAGATATTAATTTCAAGTCAAAGTAAAGTGTTGAATAATGTAAAAACAAACATTAGAAGTATTGTCAAAATGCGCAATAAAAACATGAAATAGATAGAAATGTATATAAAGAATAGTCAATGTGCAAAAAATAAGGAAAATAAAGATATTTATATAAAAATAGGAAGTTAAATGGAAAATAATTAAAGTAATGGAAAATGCACATAGTACGACAATATACAACATGTATAATAACATACACACTTTGGTGTATTGGTATAAGTAACATATTAATGGTGATTTGGCTGCCGATGGTGTCGTAAAAACTCTTATTAAATGACCTAAATTTAACTTAAACGCTGATTCGTCCTCATGTTTCCCCACATGGGTTTCAATCAACCTCCTCAAATAGGGAAGAATGTGGAACTGGGAAATTGTTTTTTTCCCCCTGAGAGCTCCAGAATTAGGAAATGGAAACACGCCGCTGTCTTTTTTCCATCGTCGTTTACACACGCTCGAGATCGGAAAGAAGATTGGCAGCGTAGAGGAAGGGGGGGTTTAGAGTCCATTGGGCTAATGTCTCAATAAGAGTCAACAAGGGATTATAGTGGTCGGAAAATCTGTCAGAGAACCAAAACATTGCTAACAGGGTCCGAAAAAACAAAGGTCAGGAGGTCAAAGGTCATGAGCAGAGAGCAAGGATATTATAGGAAAACTCAAGGTGTAAAGGTTTTATTGTCATATGTTCATAAGCTACAGTGTAGAAATGGCAATGAACATTTTAAGACCTGTCTTCCAACAATGCAACATATATAATAAAATACAAAATAAAAAGTAGTGCAAAAATACATAGAATAAGATATGAAGAACAGAATATTGAATAAAATAATGTACATTAAGACAAAATTAAATACCGTTTATTGCGTTGATAACTATTTAAATAAATAAGTAGATTCCCCAACACCCTTTCAGTCTTTATCTTTTGGGGTCTTAAATGCACTTTCTTTTAGCTTATAGACTTATCCTGCTTCACTTTGATCACCAGAAGCTAAAATACTACCTCAAATAAAAATAAAATAGATATTTATATTAACATACAAGAAGTTCAGGTAAAAAGTCCAATAAAAGGTTTAATTGAAGAATGTTTTTTATATAAAAAATAAACAAACATGAGAAGTTCGAAAAACGATACAATAAAAATTGTATATAAACCAAGTGGCAAAACTCTGGGGCGGAGCCGGGAGTCCAATCAGGAAGTGCCACACACTGCAGTTCATCTAGTGGCCGATAGGGGATGGCTGCAGAAAGGAGCAATCTCCATAGACCCCCATGTTAAAATGCCCGAAATATTCATGTTTCTACCCCTGGATGCAGTAAAAGTTATTCTGGATATATTTAGATTCCACCTTCATGATTATGAATTGGTGAGAAAATTGTTTTATAAAGCACTCCTTTTTAGTTATATTAGGTCTTAACGTTTTTGCATAAATTAGGGCGTGGGCACTTTGATGGACAGGTCTCTGCGGTGACTGCTGCTTCTAGCTTTCTGTCCCTGTTAGCTCTGTTAGCTCCAGGATGCTATAGGAGCTCAGCTGCGAGGCTGATCCGGGGAACACAACTTGAACTCGGACGTGTTTGTTGTGTCTGGTGGAGACATTTATTATTTATATTTCATTTAAATATCGGACTTATTTGATGCCGCCTCGGCTCCGCCTCTTTGCCCTTATTTGGAGCAGGCAGGATTAGACTCTGACGTCACAGTCGAGCCGTTAGTGGCCGACTCCGCCTACTAAGGGCTTCTCAGCAACTCTGCAGAAACCTATGGGTGACGTCACGGACCCTACGTCCATTTATATATACAGTCTATGATATAAACACAATAATTTAATTAAAAATAAAATATATATATAGAATATAATAAAGATATTAATTGACAACATATGAAATGGAAAGTAAAATGCCCCTAAAATAAAATTTCAAAAGAAATGAAAGGAAATATATATAATCTATATTAAAATATAAACAATTACATTAGTATACGTAACATAATGTACAGTTTAAATGGTTTGGCTGCTGATAGTGTAGTAAAAACCTAAATTGAACTGAAACACTGCTTTTTGATTTATTTGATTTCTGGAAACGTAAAGAAAATAAGTCATTATGCAAAGTTAACTCTGAGACACATTTATAGGTTTTATTCCAGTAGGTTTAAGGGCTGTTGAAGGCAATATATCAGGGGTGCCCAACCTTTTTTGAACCGAGAGCTACTTTTAAAGTTGCCAGTCTGCCGAGATCTACCAGTCCAAATAGAGAGGCGTAGCCATTACTGACAGCCTACTACCAGGTAAATACACACTTCTACTTGTATAAAACTGACCTTTGTACGATTAATACTTCATAAAATACTGCAGATCCTTTATCTTACCTCTTTCTAATCTACACACATACAAGTATTTAACTGAAGTTACACAACAGTGTTGTTGATACAGAGTTGGAGTTTATTCACACGTCACTACAGTGGGTAATGTTTTCAAGAAACATTGAACAGTGCTGCCACAGATGACACAGGAAAAAATAAAAGACTGAACCCTTTCTTTGCCATGATATTAAAATAGTGTTGCTACAAAAGTATAAATTAGGCTTACTAATAAGACAACTCAGATCTGAAGCTACACAGGAATCTGCTGCAACAGTGCAATAAAAAAGACACAATTAATAGAATCAAACCCTTTGTTTGTTGCATTTTAGTAGATTATAAAAAGAAACGCCTTTTTAAAATAGGATGCAAGCAACACTAGTTTCTTAACCTGAATTGATAATAGACTATAATCAATTTAAGTTTGCATTCTTATACCATTTTGTACAATAATTATAATGAATAAATTCAAACAAACTAAAACTTACAGCTGATTAATAACGGTATCTAACTTGAGTTTTTATTATATCAAAAACCTGTTGAAATGCTACTGTTATTTTTACTGTCCCCCAAAAAGCGCGTCGGCAGCCTCCAGGAATGCTTCTTTCACAACTTCGCCGTCTTTGAAAGACTTCATGTGTTTCGCAAGAACGTGACACGATAAGATGCTATGGTAGCAGCCTTGCTCTTGTTGTTGGGCCTGGTGGAAATGGACTGCTGTGCATTTAGCTGTCCTCTCAGGCCCCTCCCCTTTTGGAGCGTAGGGCAGAATTAGGAGGGAATTCCGTCTCGTAGCGTTTGTGCACTGTTTTGAAATGCCGCTCCTAAATTACCCTTCTTCGATAAAGCCACGCTCGCATTGCAGATGAGACAGATGGACTTTGAATTGGAATAGATACAAAAATAATCATCCTCCCACTCGGAGTGAAAATTATATATTTCGGGCTTTTTTGCTTCTGCCATAATTGCGGTCTTGTGTGTGTGCGGACTGTCACTCCTGTTGACACGGTCGGACAACAACGTCAGCGAAATAGTGCCCACTGCCCACCAGCCACGCCCCGAGACATGGGGTCACGCCGGCCAATCACAAAGCTTTGATGCGTTCAAGTGCATTATTCTGGCACAGGAACATTATGTTACAGGACATTAACGATAAAACAGAATGTTGTTGTTCTATTTTTAGACACATCTCGCGATCGACTGGTTGGGCACCCCTGCAATATATAATACCTTTTGGGGATGTGTGTGTATTTCACAGAAAAGTCGTTATTTGTCGTTGTTGTATTTTTATTAATGCTCTTTTTAATTGCTTAGAGACTTCACATGTTGCTCTGCTGCTGTGAAAATGTGCCGTGTATGGAAACTGAAACATAGTGTTTTTGGACCACAGGAACATTTTAGCATCAACTTCTTCTTAATGAATTGAAAATGCTAACTATATAATAAGTTGACACACATTTTAGACTTTGTTCAAGGCAACATAATACCTTTTTTTGGTAGTTAATTTAAATAGCTATCATGGAAACTGAAACGACCAGCGAGTAGCCTCAGGAAGTAACATTTGAACCCACAGCTAACCCACATACAGTACATACATTTACGTCATTTCCCTAGAATTAAGACCGAAGAGCCTGTTGCTAAAGCTGCTCTCCTATTTCAACATGACTGGAGAACATGATTAATGATTAGCTATGTAGTATTTGAAATATTGTCCTAAGTATTTATCTAAGTATAGTCTTGGATATACAGTAGTGTATTCTAACTAGGTGTCAACTTGCTGTCAAGTAGGGCTGCACGATTTTGGAAAAAAAAATCTAATTGCGATTTTTCTGACAAATATTGCGATATTTGTTTTTAAGCGACCCAATTTTATTGTAAAATGCAGCCATATCTCCGGCTAGGAAGGTCGTATCAACGTGCTCCCGTCTCTAGCACCCCCGCAGCCCAAGCTACGAGTGAAAGAACTAAACTTACATGTAACTTCTGTTGGGTTGCTTTAAAGTCGAGCTTCAGTTTCAGACTCTCCCTGTAATAGAAACATGTGATGGAGCAGTACTAACCTGACTCAACCATCTAAAGCTCCTTTGGAAGCCATTTGGAAAGGGCAGGCACTTTCAGAAGCACTTGGCAGGTGATTGGATCAATCTGTCTATCACCTTCTATCATGGGCCGCTTCTGATTGGTTAACAATGTCTGGTACATGTGGAGCACAGCACTTCTGATTGGTTAACAATGTCTGGTACATGTGGAGCACAGCACTTCTGATTGGTGTGTAGGACTCACACACAAGAAGAACAAAAAAAATTGTAAAAATAATGTTAAAAAAATCGCAGGCTTTGCGATTTGATAATTGCATCATTTCAAATCGTGATTTCGATTTAAAATCGATTAATCGTTCAGCCCTACTGTCAAGTTAACGCGTTAATAAGATGCAGCAATTTTTTTGCTTCTAATTATTTGAACGTGCGATTAACGCATGTGTATTTGTCCTCGGCCCGCCCCGTAGTCTCAGAGCCCAAAGGCTTGACGTTGTTGTTGTTAGTTGGATGGTGGGAGATCCTAGCGAGAGATATGGATACAAGAAAATGTGTTTTTAAACAGCAAGCCAAGCACCCAGCTGATGCTGACAGCCCCGCTCCTGCCGCTCGCTTGTGGCAGACCGCGCTTGAAACTTTGCCGGGGAGACGCCTGGACACGGCGTCTACGAACAGCAAGATTCAACAGCGATAGCTAAATGGGTGGCGGTGGCTACAGCTTGCAGGACAATTAACGAAGGAGGACGAGGGACTGTGTGAGATCATTCGGATCGCATCGGCTTTTGATAATTTGATGTAAAAAGAGACTTTCTGAGGCGGAAATGTGTTGTTTCTAAAGGTGAGACAGCAAGTGTAGATAGTAACAATCCAACGTCTGTTTGCATTCATATATATCCAGTTAATGAGCCATTGCAGGTGTATACAAATGCTTTGTTTGTAAGAATGCAGAAAGAATATGGGGGTAAACACAAAATGCTGATACCAAAAAATGCTCAACTTCTCCGAATGCAGCTGCTTGTGTTCTGTGAGATTTATATGTAACTTTACAAGTATTGTTATTTTAATTATAACTTGGTGCCTTGGACTCGTATCTCATAAGTGTGCAGGGTTTTGTCTAAAACAGGTGCGCCCTCTCACTCTCGGCGTGCGCTCTCATCCAAAAATGCTGATTTTCCATGTAAAATTTTGCCAGAAAATATTATTTCTGTTCGTCAAAAACTGTAGAAATATGAAAATGGTGTCGAATAGAGCGTCAGACGCCAGAGACGGGATTTTCTGAGTTTCTTTTACTGTCCTTTTCTCTGTAGAGGAAGTAAAGAAACCGTGACTGGATTTATTTGTTGTTTGAGGTGCAATATATGACTCGGCAGCTTTAAGACATGAAGACACGATTATTTTTCCGCTTCGATCTAATGCAGTGTTTTCACAGGAAAGTGGGCGGGGCCGTAATTTTGGACGGAAGTGACGTTGGCGCCCTCATGCTATATTTTTCTAGAAAACCCCCTGGTGTGGCTTTTATGGCGCGTTTCCACTGCAGGCGTCGCTCGGTTTGGTTAGGCCTTATTAGGCCCGGCTCACTTTATGCTGCGCTTCCATTACAGTTTAGGAACTGGGGTAGTTACTATAGTAACGCAGTGTAGGCGGAGCCGTGACGTCATCTTCAATGAGCGCCCCAGAAAAACAACACAGCCGTTAGCTCTTAGCACTCAGAGCTCACAGCTCCTCATATCTGTTCAGAAACTAGACAAAAGTTAAACAAGTACAAACCACAGACTGCCTGTGTCATGGAGAATACAGTCACTGGTTTATTTATGTCTGTAGGCCGTTGTTGTGAGTGTGGACGGTCGGAGCATATATAACGTTAGCTTAGCCAAGCTACATTTAGAAAACACGCATTTTAAAAGGGTTTCTCTGCCGTCTGTCTGCAGACTTGTCAAAGCATTAATTCATGGCTTTTACTAACCGGTATCAGTATGTTGTTACTTCGGCATCATTTTGAAACGTGTATTACAATTAAATCACGGTCAAATATGTCTTGTTGTAGTTGTAGCCGCCTTGCCAGCGATTCTCTCTCTAGTTTAGCATGCTCAGCCCGACTCAGCCTGGATGTTCCTGGCCCTAGAACCACGATTTTATGGGGCCATAAAAACTGTGAATTAGGACCCGCTAGCCGGTACTAGGCCAAGTGGAAACGCAACCAAAAACGGCCCGCACGGCTCGGCACGCGAGCTACCCGCTGCAGTGGAAACGCGCCATTAGAGTTGCTGATGTCCAATAAAATGCAATCTAATAATATATTTTGTATGTCAAACACTTACAATATAGAAGTATAACTAGTAGTATATTAAAATAGCATTGTGTTGTGATCAGGACCTCACACAACACACTACTTTTTAACCATTTCTTTCATGTATATCCTTTAAAGTATATTCGGTCATCATTTTTGTATCGAGAAGCTTTTATTCTGTCCTGTAATGTCTTCAAATGAAAAGCCCTCAGACGTTTCAATGGACAGAAACAAGTCACCGTCCTTCTTAACAAGGCTTTTCATTCCCAGCTATTTTGACGTGCCTTTGCAAAGTAAACACAGGTGTATTTATTACCTTTTTAATATTTAACCCTGTGCCATGTAGGTGTGGCAGGGCCGTGGTATTGTCCGTGATGACATGTCTGTCACATGCTTAATAGAACAGGACTATAATTAATGATCGATCACACCTGTGTTTACTCTGCGGTGACTCGGCAAAATTCCTGCTTTGAAAACAGCTTACTGTGGAGTTTGCTTGACGTCTTCATTTTCAAACCTGCTAACAAAGCTTTGATTGGTCGATTATTCCTCCATCTATTTATTTACATGAATTAATAAACCAATGTGCAACAACTGTAATAAAAAAACCGGGTTGCTCTGGTTTAACACGACTAGCGTTTGGAAGGTATTTGTCCGAATAAATGCCCTTTTTTGTATCTTCATGTGATGCCGTTTGATAACCTTGCCCGTGGAGATTGTGTAAGTGGGTTTGATTGCTTTCCTGCATTGAAAGAAGATGTATTTATAATACTTAATCACCTTGAACCACACCTGTTGATGCTATACAAGTGGCAGGAAATGATGCTCAGGATCAACCCTTTAACAATAGTTTTGATAAGAACTGCACTATTAGTTTTTGTTCCGATATTGCAGGTGCGATACGATATTCTTTAATTGATCCCAACAGTAAGAAGAAACAAAGAAAACACAAAGATATTTTATTAAGTCTGTAGAATACAATTTGTAGGCCTGGGTGTCTCTGCAGCACCATAACACTTCATCTAAAATAATATTTAGACATGTTTTGCCTGTTGTGAATATTACACCTGTTGCCATTTAAATATTGCAAAAGCCAAAACTGCAATATTGATTACATTTCAACAAATTGTGCATCCCTAGTTACGATGCATTCAATGTCCCTCAGAGGAGACGAGCCTCAGGTCTGCAGACAAATGCAGCTGTTTTTGTTGTCTCCCCTGAAGGCATCCGTCCGTCTGCTGTGAGCTCTCCTCCATCAGACAGACAGTTCATAAACCAGACGATGACACGACAACAACTCGTCTCTGTCCTATCACGACACCCCCTCCCAAAGAAAAGAAACTACGCCCAATCAGAGGAGTCACTAACCTTCCTCTCTCTTCCTCTTCCTCCTCTTCCCTCCTCCTCTGTGAACGAAGGGAACATTTTTATTTTTGAAAGGTCAAGCGATGCCCATTTTATTGGACGTCAACATCCGGTGATGTCAGAAACCGTTTCTATGGCGACCGGCTGGGACAGGAGTGGGAGTTTTTCATTAGCGACCGTCTGTATTATTATGGTTTATGTGTCTCTCAGAGCAGCGCTGGTGAAATACGACCCGGGAACAACGTCTCATGGTGCTCCACTCGTCTCATGGTGCTCCACTCGTCTCATGGTGCTCCACTCGTCTCATGGTGCTCCACTCGTCTCATGGTGCTCCACTCGTCTCATGGTGCTCCACTCGTCTCATGGTGCTCCACTCGTCTCATGGTGCTCCACTCGTCTCATGGTGCTCCACTCGTCTCATGGTGCTCCACTCGTCTCATTGGGCTTTTTAACTTTAAAGGTCCCATGTCATGCTTTTCTGGTTATGACCCGTCCCCTTGTGTTATGAAGGTTGTTCTGCATGTGAACGGTCTGCAGAGTCACAAACCCTCAAAGTACAGCCTGTTGCGAGTAAAACTCTAACACAGAGAAGACCTGTCTGTGCTGCCCCAGAACGCCTCGTTGGACATTTCTCTTTTTCCATTTGTTTCTTCCGGGAACACAAATGGACCAATCCGGAGCTCCTCACACACCAGGACCTTTAGCGTACATTTTCAACTAACAGGGAGACCCATTGACTTGCATAGAGCTCCCTGGTTGGTAATAGACGAGTTGGGATGGCGGCGAAATGCTCTCCGCAGACCCATTCTCACAGCGTTAGAAACCTTTTTCTTTCTCAATATCAAGCCACACTTATTGTTTTTACTTCGGCTGTGAGTGTTTGTGTGCTCAGGATGAGTTTCGCGCTGTCTCGCTGTATCGCCGACCCGGAAACCACACCAGTAAGCAAGCACAACGAGCCTCGCAACGTCCCGACCAATCAGAGCACACTGGGCTCACAGGGAGGGGGGTGGAGCTCCAACAAGCCGTTTAGGACAGAGAGTGAATACACACACTATACAGAGATGCTGTGAGTTTGGAACATTGAGCAATGTAAATCTATTCTAGTAGACCTCAACAATAGAACTATGATCAGTAGAAATGGCCATGACATGGGACCTTTTAAATAAACCACTTAATGTTTATATTTATTAATCTACAGTTTTATTTTATTTGATCTTTTATTGCACTTTCTTACTTTAACCTAATATTAATGTAGATTTTATTATTTATTGCACATACTTAAACTTATGCTTATCTAAATATTATATTCTATGCGACACTTACCTTTTTATGAGCATTTTTATTTTATATTTAGCATTTTTTACCCTGTTATCCTTTATTTATATCCATATTTTTTTAAATAATGAAATGTCATTGCTTTCTAAAAAGGAGAAACATAACCCAATTTTCTTAATTGACTTTTTTTATGTTTGTATACATATTTTTATTCTATATTTTTTTTTTTGCTTATATTTATAAATTTTCTAATACATTTAATCTTTTATTGCACATTCTTACTTTAACCTAATATTAATGTATATGTTTTATTTTATTTTATTATTTATTGCACATACCTAAACTCATGCTTATCTAAATATTATATTCTATGCGACACTTTCCTTTTTATGAGTATTTTTATTTTATATTTAGCATTTTTTGCACATTCTTACTTTACCTTGTTATCCTATATTTATATCCATATTTTTTTAAATAATTAAATGTCATTACTTTCTAAAAAGGAGCAACATAATCCAATTTTCCTCTGATAAACAAACTACTCCAGTTCTATATTTCACTTCGCTGTATCCGTTGCCTCGGTAACTCGTTAGCAGACACACTATTAATGATTAGCTCAAGAGGGTTGCCTTTAGCTGCGTTTGAGCTCAGGTGTGCAACCCAACTCTCCCCTGCTCAGTGTTTTCTCCCTCAGAATGACTCAGTGCAACAGCGACAACACAAAACAGAGTCTGGGAGCGACAGGCAGCCAATCAGCGTCTGCTACGTCAGCTACGTCTGTCATCACATTATTGCTGAATCAACCCCAGCAGTTCGAATCAGAGAAACGCAGCGTGGCGATGTGATATGACGAGGGTGTTTTGATGCCCTGGAGGATGCCTTGAAGGCAGATATTGGGAGTGCCGGTGGAGATACTTTAGTTTTAAAGTGTTTTAATCATGGATTGGATGCAGTGGAGCCTCATTTCTCCTCCGTCTGAAAGCGCCTGGCTTCAGGACTTCAATGAGACACTCGCTCTGACCACAGCTCTGGGTTACAGCCTGTTATCTTTTGAGACGTGCATGCTCCACTGTTGCTTTGATCCTGTGAGTATCTGCAGGGTTTACGTGTCTGTTTGCATCCCTGCTGTTTGAAGCAGATGCTGCTGGTGTGAGGAAGCTTCTTTAAAAGCAGATGAGGAGACATGATTGATGAGATGGAAAGATTTATGTTGCTTGAAGCAGGATATTAATTAGACTTTGTATTGTTCTTCATGCTTGTTTTGATTTATTTCTTATTTTTGACCTGAAGGGGGAGGTTTTTGTTTTCTCCAACTGTGTTGTTATCCTATTAGTTGCAATTTGTTGTTGTCTTTTATAATATAACACCTTCACCCACAAACACTACATCATTGCGTTCAATATCTATCTATCTATTTATCTATCTATCTATCTATCTACCTACCTACCTACCTACCTACCTACCTACCTACCTACCTACCTACCTACCTACCTACCTACCTACCTACCTACCTACCTACCTACCTACCTACCTACCTACCTACCTACCCTACCTACCTACCTACCTACCTACCTACCTACCTACCTACCTACCTACCTACCTACCTACCTACCTACCTACCTACCTACCTACCTACCTACCTACCTACCTACCTACCTACCTACCTACCTACCTACCTACCTAAAGAGTAATGCAAATGATTAAAAACACTGACTGATAAACAGAACCTTTATGACTTGGGCAAAGATTGTGTTCAAATTAAAGTCATATTTCTTCTGTGTGTGACGTTTGAGCAAAGGGGAAATTACTTGGAAAGTACATTTTAATATTTACTTTCACTTCATTTTTACTAGTAAATTAACTACAGTTTAACTTGAGATGTACCATACCAATGTTTTTATAGTCATGAGGAACCCAGTATCACGTCGGATTTTAAATAACTTGGAAGCATTTAATACTTTATTCAGTCACACCAATGTGGTTTCTGTATCTGTGCCCTTTGCCTTGTTGCTCTCGCTTTTCTCAAAGTGTAAAAGGTTCTTATGATGTCCAATTTGTGATAATTACCTGTCCACAATACATAGTACATAAAACAGTCTATCATGAGTCGAAAAAAAGTACGATGAGTTGGTAAATATTTGTCTTCCTTTTGAAACTGTCGCTGTGCAGATTTGCCTCTCCTAAAATGGACCTTTCTGACCCAAACGTTGTGTTGTGTTTGCAGGAATCCCCCAAGGTTTCAGACCTCAACCCCAATGCGAAAGCA